>NW_015507153.1:49949-68488 GCF_001515645.1 Sinocyclocheilus grahami
GTTAAGGTGTTTTTCACTTTAAAATAATGGTCCAGATCACTAGTAGTTCCTGCAGGCTGACAAGGTAACGCTTGAGTAATTAGTGAGAGGCTAATGTATTTTTCACTTTAAAGCTAAAGTGCTACTAAGGAACTACTAGTGATCTGGACCATTATTTTAAAGTGAAAAACACGTTAACCCCTCAGTAATTACTCAAGTTACTTAACATATTTTATATCTGACATACTGTACAGTCATACATTTGTGTGAAGCACTAGTGATATTTTACCAGTAGGTCTTTTGGAGTGGGATACATTGATACTGAACTGACACGAAGCAGAGATCATAATTTGTGAACTAATTTAATCATGAGCTTGTCACTTCTTAATTATTAACATTTTTAAGTGAATTTTCATTTTTATTATTATTCTTTGTTTAAGTTTGAACATCCATCCTTTGGTAAGAGTAGTAGTCACAATTTCAACCTGTAGCCGACTTATTTGGGGGATATCAAATTCATAAATTAGTTTCCACAAAGAACCCAATTGTTCACTTTTAAGACGTTACTGTTGTGATTAGCAGTTAATTGGTTATTCTTTATTAACTGGTCATAGTTCACAAGTAGTTCTCAATGAGGATATATTTTTTAGTAATTATCAAATATCTAAAAAGGAACTACCTTTGTCCTAAATTTGCTATTTACTGCTTAGTTAATCTCGCTTCTCGATTAGTTAATAGTATTAAGTTAAGTGTTAATGTAGCACTACCTATTACTTCCTGCATAGTTACTTGTTAACAATGGCCCATTATTCTAAAGTGTTACCAACTCTTCTGCTTTATTTATACTTGAGCAATATTTGTAAACAGATTGTTGACTTCAGATGACTTTCCGTAGCAATTCTATGAGTCTAACCCCTCTACTGTCCTTTCACTGGTGCTCAATAGAGTGAAGCAACGAAACCTGAGCAGCTCCCTGGGCTAATTTGGTTGTGCCTTCAGTGTGTTGCATTTAGAAACACATGGTGTGGGATAAATCTTTCAGCCCTTCGAAAGTGCCATCTCTATGGAAGCCTGTTTCCGCCACTGAATTTAAAAAAAAAAAAAAAAAGGTAATTTATTTATCTCACAATTCTGACTGTTTTTCCAAGAATTGTGAGATATAAAGTCAGAATTGAGAGCTATAAAGTCAGAATTGAGAGATATAAAGTCAGAATTGAGAGATATAAAGTCAGAATTGCGTGATATAAACTCGCAATTGGGAGTTAAAGTCCAATTTTGAGGGGGGAAAAAGAGTGTTATATTCTCAGAATTGTGAGTTTATGTCTCTCAATTCTGAGTTTATAACTCGCAATTGTGAGTTTATATCTCACAATTCTGTGAAAAAAAGTCAGAATTGTGAGATAAGTCACAATTACCTTTTTTTTTTTTATTCAATGGCAGAAATGGGCTTCCATAAAAATCAGCAATGTAATGGTGCTGTAAAGATTAAATCCAAACTCTTTGCAGAACCTAAAGTGAAACATCAAGAACTCCAAAGAAACATAATGTAGCAACTCCAAAACCCATTCAGACAGATAATAACAAGATAAACCACTTAAACTGCATATGATAAACATATGGAACTCTACATCAAAGACTGCATTCAAATGCACTTTGTTTTTTTAGTACTATAACAAATTTGATTGCTATACACAGTATTCTGAATATTGTATTTTCTCAACAACAACAACAACAACAACAACAAAAATCTAGGATATAGCTTTTTTTGAACAGTGGAATGGAAGTGTAGCACCTTTGAACAGATGTTTCTCTATCAGCATTGAAGCCAGATTTATTTTTGGCACAGCCATGTAATGTCTGTCCATTAAACATGAGCAGGAATACAAGGTCCTCTTGCAGCAAGTCAACATATATATATACCTCTTTGACTGGAAGTCTTCTACCCAGTGAAAGAAATGGAGAAGTGGGGACAGGCACTCAGACTGGGCTATTGGTAAAGAGATTCACCAACTTGACTGCAGGTTGTCTGGGTAGGTATAAGGTGCATCTCACATTACAGTCTGTCCATCGCACACAGCTGACTCCACAGTAAACGGGAGAACCAAACACTTGGGTGTCAAATATAGACCACACTCATGCACTCGGCCTCAGGAATGGAAATAGCATATGCAAGAAACTCTTCTATTAATCACTGTCCAGGGAGATTGGTAAGGTTAGTTAGTTACCACTATTACTAATTATGAAAGAAAAAATATAATGAGTTATCAGAACTTCAAGCTCCAGTATGTTCCCCTTTTTGGCATTGTAACGTGGGGTTTGGGTTTTGTTTTTTGTTCATAGTTTTCATGTCTTATTTTGTTGTTTGGCCACAGTCATGTTCTGTCATGTGATTCCCTTGTCTGTGTCTTATGTTCTGATTGGTTCCTTGGTTTGGTTATGTGTCTTGTTTCTCATTGGTTGGTTCTTGTCATGTGACCCTCATTGTTTGATATAAATAGCCCTAGTGTTGCCTTTGTTCTTGGTCTAGCTTTGATGTTGTAACCTGCTGTCGGTGAGTCTGTTTGTGCCAAGTCAAGTCTGTACGATTCAAGTCTGATCATGCCTAGTCAAGTCTGTTCCAGTCAAGTCTTTTGGATTATGTTTTGTCTTTGTGAAAATAAACTGCACTTGGGTTCTCACTTCAACTCGCCTTCAGTGGACTGATTGTTACTAGTGATGCAAAGTCCGATTCATTTCCACGAACCGGTTCTTTTCGGACAGATCGGCTCATTGAACCGGTTCAAAAAGCAGATTCATCGGTTCCTGACGCCATCAAGCAATAACGTCTCTATGCATTTATTTTCTAACAACTCAGTGCCATGTTGTATCAATGAAAATTTCAAATAAGTCATTTGTGTCAACGCATATTCAAAAATAAAGTTATTTGTGTAAAAGCATATTGCTGATTATTGCCATCTAATTCACTTTAGTTAATGGTGTTTGTGGTCACAGTTTAATCCGTGGATCCTCCGATACGACTTACTGACCAGTATTGACTAGCCAACAACTTGGATAAGATTCCTAAAAGTTTCACACATTACAGACATTGATGCACAAACGGCTAATTCGGTTCTTGTTGAGTCCTCGGTAATCCTCGGCAAACTTTGACAGTTGGTTGAACCGGCTCATTCAGTTATTTTTGAGTTGGACGTGCTACTTCGGCTGTGCGTCCTGCGTCACCAATCTGGAACTAAAGTTCGATTCAGTTCGATTTGTGAACCGGCTCAAAAGAACGATTCGTTCAAGAACCGAACATCACTAATTATTACAGGCATGTAACCTTAAATCCCTTTATCAGTACATAATTTCTCGACGTATATATGACTGATAAATAATTAAAAAGTACTCATCAGGAATTGTGCACCACCTTAATACTACACAAGACTTTGTTTTTATTTTCCCTTCTTTATGTTTATTTGTGGAAGCATGGCTTCCTCTCTTGTTTCCATTTGTAGACTAAGAGCACGTAAAGACTGCCTTCTTCGAGTCATTTAAGCCTCTTTGTTTGCCCTTCCTTCTGGTTTGCAGACTGTCATCCCCAGTAGACCAGAGACCGAAAGTAGCTTCCCTGACTGGGAAACCTCAGGCACTAATCACTACACCTCACACCAACATTTACAGCAAGACTGAACCATGGAAGTGGACTCCGCAGAAGAATCGACTCCTCCCTCTGATATGGAATGCATCCTAACTATGCTCTCTGGTCAAGCCAATGCCATTCACAAGCATGAACAGATTCTTACTGAGATTCTCCAGCTATAAGTGACCAGTCCACATCTCAAGCCTCTCCAGTCATTCCAACCCAGTCTCAAGGCACCCCATCAACTTAATCCACCAGCATGATCCCTTCTCGTAGGAAAGCGTGAGATTGAGCTACGGCTCTCTGGGAGCAACAGTCCCCTCTTACGATCAGTATAGCAAAGATGAGAAAGGTCTTCCACCACCCTGTTAGTGGAGCAGAGGTTTATCAAGTCAAGTCAACTTTGCAGTGTTAAACAGGAAAATAGTGTGCTGATAATGCAAGAAGATAATAGTAAACACTAAATTTTTCAGTTGAAGTCAGTTCATCATTGATTCAGTGATGCATCGTCCATCTCAGTCCAGTTCAAATAGTGTCTGTGCAATCAATGTTGCCAGAAATTAAGTGCCTCCAACTAAGCAAGGAACCAAAACTCCAATGGTGACAGAAATGGAGAAAAACCTTGGGAGAAATCAGGATCAGTCGGGGGTCAGTTCTCCTCTGGCCAGATCAAACCAGCATGGTGTGATTAATTCCAGGCTGCAGCACAAGTCAGATTGTGCAGAGGACTCGTCTGGTTCTCGTAGCCTTTGCTGAGGAATTGTGCCGACGGCGAACTAGGTCTTCACTGGGGATCTGGCTCTAGGGCTAGTTGACATGCTCTCCGCTGACATTCAGGGCTGTAGATGTTGTGCTGAGCCACCATCTGATCTGGATACTGACTAATAGTAAACACTCAATTTTTCAGTTGAAGTCAGTTCATCATTGATTCAGTGATGCATCGTCCAGTTCAGTTCAGTTCAAATAGTGTCTGTGCAATCAATGTTGCCAGAAATTAAGTGTCTCCAACTAAGCAAGGAACCAAAACTCCAATGGTGACAGAAATGGAGAAAAACCTTGGGAGAAACCAGGATCAGTCGGGGGGTCAGTTCTGCTCTGGCCAGATCAAACCAGCATGGTGTGATTAATTCCAGGCTGCAGCACAAGTCAGATTGTGCAGAGGACTCGTCTGGTTCTCGTAGCCTTTGCTGAGGAATTGTGCCGACGGCGAACTAGGTCTTCACTGGGGATCTGGCTCTAGGGCTAGTTGACATGCTCTCCGCTGACATTCAGGGCTGTAGATGTTGTCCTGAGCCACCATCTGATCTGGATACTGACTGGATCTGGTGGCAACGGTGACCTCAGAATAAGAATAAAACAGACTAATATTAGCGTAGATGCCATTCTTCTAACGATGTAGCAAGTACATCGGGTGTTATGGGAAGTGTTCCCGGTTCCGGTTGTCCTAATTAATGCAGCCTAATAATCCTTTAACGGATTTGAATATTAGAAATGTGTTAGTGTGTTATGTGTAAACCAGGTTAAAGAGATGGGTCTTTAATCTAGATTAGGCAGATTAACGTTAGGTAGATTGTTCCAGAGTTTGGGCACTAAATAGGAAAAGGATCTGCCGCCCACAGTTGATTTTGACATTCTAGCTATCATCAAATGCCCAGAGTTTTGAGATCACAGCGGACGTGAAGGACTATAATGGGTAACACTTTATAATAACTTACATTAATAAATCATTAACACAAATTACACAATGCTTAACAAATAATTAGTTGATATATATTCTCATAGCTAGAAATATGAGATAATGTGCTTGTCAATGTTTACTAATTAATTTATTAAACATTAAATAATGATCTGTTAATCAATCAAGATGTAATGTAAATTAAAATGCGTGCAAATGCCAGCATTCTAGCTATCATCAAATGCCCAGAGTTTTGAGATCACAGCGGACGTGAAGGACTATAATGGGTAACACTTTATAATAATTTACATTAATAAATCATTAACACAAATTACACAATGCTTAACAAATAATTAGTTGATATATATTCTCATAGCTAGAAATATGAGATAATGTGCTTGTCAATGTTTACTAATTAATTTATTAAACATTAAATAATGATCTGTTAATCAATCAAGATGTAATGTAAATTAAAATGCGTGCAAATGCCAGTTTGTAAGTGTTATGGGTAGGTTTAAGGGTTGGTTAAGTGGTCAACAGTGTACAGGAGTTAATTTGATTACTATAAGGGGACACGGTTCAATCTGTTTATATCGCATTTATTTAATAAATGAAAGTATTTTCTTAAAATGTATTTGTTCTCTCCTGTTGATGTTTGAGTCAAGGAATATCCTCTATTTAAGGATATAGTATCTGAGTGTTGAGGCAACAAAAACTTGTTTTGCGCCCAATGTAAAATTATTTGTGGTTATGTCTGTCGCAAACATATGTGACCCTGGAGTACAAAACCAATAAGTGTAAATTTTTGGAAATTGAGATTTATGCATCAGCTGAAAGCTGAATAAATAAACTTTCCATTGATGTATGATTTGTTAGGATAGGAGGACAACATTTGGTCGAGATACAACTATTTGTGAATCTGGAATCTGAGGGTGCAAAAAATTCTAAATATTGAGAAAATCATCTTTAAAGTTGTGCAAATGAAGTTCTTAGCAATGCATATTACTAATCAAAAATTAAGTTTTGATATATTTACGGTAGAAAATGTACAAAATATCTTCATGGAACATGATCTTTACTTAATATCCTAATGATTTTTGGCATAAAAGAAAAATCAATAATTTTGACCCATACAATGTATTGTTGGCTATTGCTACAAATATACCCCAGCGACTTAAGACTGCTTTTGTGCTCCAGGCTCACATATGGCTAAACTTACCTAACCACCCTTTACACAGTCATTTTGTTACACTAGTTAAAAAGTACTAAATGATTAATAGTAAAAGTTTATAAACATTTAAAATGATGAAGAGTTTCCACTTTAGACTGGGTACTGCAAAAACATGAACAAATAATTAATAAATGATTAGTAAAGATGTGTAAATAGGGTGAATTCAGGTCATTTGGGACACTTTTTTCCATTGAGATAACACGGAAAATGTGTCTTAATGTGTACTAAATGATTAGTAAACGTTTAGAAACATTTACAAATAATGAATAGTTTTAAACTTTAGATTGAGGACTCCAAAAACATGAACAAATAATTAAGAAATGTTATATATATATATATGTTTTTTTTCTTCTTCTGGTACGTTTTAGTCCAGATTAAAATGTGATATGTAGGCCTACAGACTACTCCTAAGTAAACAAATGCATATCAACAGCGGAAAAAGGCTTGGTTCATAAATTCACATCAGTGACTGTAAAATGTGACTGATAGCCCAATAATACAATATGACAATAGTATTTATGATTTTTCAACATAAATATTATATATCATAATTATACATAAATTGTAAAAATGTGAAACTACTACTACAAATATGAATAGCTATAATAATAACAACTAGAGAGAGAGAGAGAGAGAGAGAGAGAGAGAGAGAGAGAGAGAGAGAAAGCAACCTAAAATATCAAATAAAAATTATTATAGAAAGAAGGAGAAGAAGAAGAAGAAGAAGAAGCTTTATTAGCTGAGGAATGTAAATGTAAAGTGTACTAATAATTGAAAATTAAATGAATGATAAACATATATTTTCTTTTGTAGGATCTTAAATCACAGTACCCTAAAATAATGTTGGTCAGATTAATTGAGAAGCCTGACAGAATGCAATAATAATATAAATGATTGCATAAAAGTCATGATGTATGATGTAATGACTACGAAAGATTTTGGTATGACCTTCAGGATTACACTCTATGATGTCTACATATATGCCTTATACATTTTGTCATTAAAACATTTTGTAACCATATGTTTGCCTCAGAGAAATATCATTTTGGACAACAATATCACACAACACGCAGTGAATAATTGCACTAAACAACAGTGCTGTTTAAAACGAAAGCGGAACGTCGTATTCTGTTCAGGCGCTCTGCGAGCTGCTATGAGGTCCTTCTGGACGCCATGCGGTGTTGGATAATTCTAGAAGAGCGTCGGTGAGACTTCGTTGCAAGCGCTGCTGACAGCACAGGGCCTGAGTTTGACCCACCACAGCTCACTTACTCACATCCAGCTGCTCTGCACAGATCTCTTACCCCGCGTTCATCCGAATTTAGCCATTAAACAAGTCGAAGATGTTGTCGGCAGCGAGAACGAGTGTGTCGCGCTCTCAGAAGTCCTGCGGCAGTGTGTCGGATCTCCTCAAGAAGGTGAGCGCCTGCTACTGAGTGCCCTTAAAGTCTCCTCAGCAGCAGGGGTGTTGCTTCATGGCTTCATATAACGTTAGTGATCTAGACTGTGGTTTGCAGTGGGTTCTGTTGTGTGTGTTTGTCAAAGAGGTTCGGCTGAAGTGAGTTTACTAGCACTACACATCACACAAGTTACATACAATCTGTCAAAATCACACAAACCGTGTGAAGAGGAGCTTTAAACGAGTTATTTGCCCCTTGTGTTTGGAAAGGCCCGACCGCTCGCGTGATTAACCTGCTCTGCGACTGAATTCATGAACGTGGTTTAAGACGTGTGATGGTTTATTATAAAGGTCAGTCGTTATATATCATCTAGACGGTGTTTGTAACATGTGAAGAGCGGTGCAGTCCATTCTCTGGTGTGTGTGGGGTTTAGGAAGAGTGTGTTTGACCTTCATCAAGTGTCCTGAAGCATCGAGGAGCTTCCCTTCATCCGTGTGCTTTACTCATAAACTACCTATTCGTGATTTAACACACACACACACACACAAAGCTTATTTTTTCCCACCCTTTATGCAATTCTATATCGTTCCAGTATGTCTGCAGTGATGTTGCCATTATATTAGACAGGTATTGCAATCCACGTGATTCTCTTTGCATCAACATGGCATTAAACCACATGGTCAGACTTAACTCTATAGAGTTCTGTGTCTTTGCACAATCTGATCTGACTCATTGCACACTAACCCTTTATTATTTTCAATCTGTTATATATTCTAGAGCCAGTTTTCTAAATGAGCCGCTTGTCTGTTTTTTTTCTCAGGCTTGTTGGAGTGGATTGACTCAGCAGAGCCTCCGGACTGCAGCCAGACGTCATTATGCGTGAGTATTATGCCGAGTTCACACTGCACGATTTTAGCCCGATTTTTCACTCGGCGACAGGTTTTGCGAAATCGCCGACAAATGCCTGAAATCGGAGGCAAATCGGTGCTCGTTCACGCGAGTGACAATCACCCAGTGTGAATGATCAAAGACATGATCTGAGGGAATCGGCGAAGCCCGTGAAATATTTGGCATGCTAAATATCTGGAGCTGTCGGCGATTCACAATCACACTGTGTGCAATGAGTTCTGACTGAAAACTACATCGGCGATGACCTACAGCCAATGAGAGACCAAGATACAGGGCAGAGGGAAGTTCGGGGAGGAGTTATAGACCAGAATATCAATATTTTAATAAATATATGAACTATTATATCATACAGAAACAAGCACAAACATTTGCTTGACCAGCCACAACGTCAGCATAACAGTTACTTGCAAAATTATTTACATCCAACTCTCTTTGCAGAGCACCCAATCCCTGTTCCCTGCATCTCCCTCCTGCATAATCTGTTTTTCTTTTTCTCCTTGTAGCTGGAAATCAGCTCAGACAATTTGCGGGCTATATATATATATTTTAAAATAAATTACAGTCTTGCTGGAGAACTCCGGTCTGACGCACGCGGGTTCTCGCTTTATTACCTCATCACTTCTCGCGTGTGTTTGGTTGTGAAACGTAGTTTGCGGACCAGACAGAGCTGTCGGCGATTCTTCCTATTGTGAAGTCATGCAGTGTGAAACCCCCTGTCGCCGATCCATCGTGCAATGTGAACACAGCAGCAACTGAATGCTACCACAGATAGTCACGCAGTGTGAAAACAACGGCGATCCGATGAGTTTGAAAATCATGCAGTGTGAACTTGGCATTAGCGGGTTTAAGAGCATCCCGTGATCGCTGAATGTCCGTGAGCGAGTGTCTGAGCTGCTGATGGTGTTTCAGGTCGGAGGCGATCAGAGGCGCCGTCGTCGGCATTGATCTGGGAACCACCAACTCCTGCGTGGCTGTGATGGAGGGGAAACAAGCCAAGGTGAGCTGCAGCTTGCTCACATTCAGTGGTTCAAGATTAGGCCTGGTGACCAAAAAGGTGGTAGAATGAGCTGTCACCGATGTGTCCTTGATCAGATGTTTAATGTTAACCTTAACATAAAATATTCAGAATTGTGTAAAACAAATCTGTTCTCATGGATCCTTGTCAGTAAAGCGGCTAAAAGGCCAGACTGAAGTTTTCTGCCAGACTTCCCTTGGCTCTGACACATCTGGATTCATCATAATTGAGTATATACGCCATATTTACTGAAGCTGTACATATAGACGCACTATGTCTTCAATATCATACTCTTGAGACCTGGGGCACACAACTGGACATGCCTGCAGTTTTGAAAATGGCAACATTTCACATTTATGAATGAGAACAAACCATGAACAAACCTGAATGAACCTTCAGCCACTAAGAAGAATCAGTCAAGTCACATTTATTTCTAAAGTGATTTATACAATACAGATTGTCTTAAAGCAGCTTCACACTGATAAACCGTAAAGTAACGGAATATTTTATGGAAACTCATAGGGCTGCATGATAAATTGTATTTTAATTCACTGGTTATTTATACAGAAAACATTTCCATTTGCTTTTATGGTTGCAATTGCCAGATTTCATTAGTTTAAAATCCCCCAATCAGAGCTTTGCTCTTAAATCAATAGATTTTCTGCCCAGGGCTTTACTTAATCTTTCCAACCTGGCAACCAAACACGCACACTCTTTCTCTCTCACTCACGCACACTCTTTCTCTCTCACTCACGCACACTCTTTCTCTCTCACTCACGCACACTCTTTCCCTCTCACTCACGCTCACTCTTTCTCTCTCACTCACGCACACTCTTTCCCTGTGTTTGTAACATGTGAAGAGCGGTGCAGTCCATTCTCTGGTGTGTGTGGGGTTTAGGAAGAGTGTGTTTGACCTTCATCAAGTGTCCTGAAGCATCGAGGAGCTTCCCTTCATCCGTGTGCTTTACTCATAAACTACCTATTCGTGATTTAACACACACACACACACACAAAGCTTATTTTTTCCCACCCTTTATGCAATTCTATATCGTTCCAGTATGTCTGCAGTGATGTTGCCATTATATTAGACAGGTATTGCAATCCACGTGATTCTCTTTGCATCAACATGGCATTAAACCACATGGTCAGACTTAACTCTATAGAGTTCTGTGTCTTTGCACAATCTGATCTGACTCATTGCACACTAACCCTTTATTATTTTCAATCTGTTATGTATTCTAGAGCCAGTTTTCTAAATGAGCCGCTTGTCTGTTTTTTTTCCTCAGGCTTGTTGGAGTGGATTGACTCAGCAGAGCCTCCGGACTGCAGCCAGACGTCATTATGCGTGAGTATTATGCCGAGTTCACACTGCACGATTTTAGCCCGATTTTTCACTCGGCGACAGGTTTTGCGAAATCGCCGACAAATGCCTGAAATCGGAGGCAAATCGGTGCTCGTTCACGCGAGTGACAATCACCCAGTGTGAATGATCAAAGACATGATCTGAGGGAATCGGCGAAGCCCGTGAAATATTTGGCATGCTAAATATCTGGAGCTGTCGGCGATTCACAATCACACTGTGTGCAATGAGTTCTGACTGAAAACTACATCGGCGATGACCTACAGCCAATGAGAGACCAAGATACAGGGCAGAGGGAAGTTCGGGGAGGAGTTATAGACCAGAATATCAATATTTTAATAAATATATGAACTATTATATCATACAGAAACAAGCACAAACATTTGCTTGACCAGCCACAACGTCAGCATAACAGTTACTTGCAAAATTATTTACATCCAACTCTCTTTGCAGAGCACCCAATCCCTGTTCCCTGCATCTCCCTCCTGCATAATCTGTTTTTCTTTTTCTCCTTGTAGCTGGAAATCAGCTCACACAATTTGCGGGCTATATATATATATATTTTAAAATAAATTACAGTCTTGCTGGAGAACTCCGGTCTGACGCACGCGGGTTCTCGCTTTATTACCTCATCACTTCTCGCGTGTGTTTGGTTGTGAAACGTAGTTTGCGGACCAGACAGAGCTGTCGGCGATTCTTCCTATTGTGAAGTCATGCAGTGTGAAACCCCCTGTCGCCGATCCATCGTGCAATGTGAACACAGCAGCAACTGAATGCTACCACAGATAGTCACGCAGTGTGAAAACAACGGCGATCCGATGAGTTTGAAAATCATGCAGTGTGAACTTGGCATTAGCGGGTTTAAGAGCATCCCGTGATCGCTGAATGTCCGTGAGCGAGTGTCTGAGCTGCTGATGGTGTTTCAGGTCGGAGGCGATCAGAGGCGCCGTCGTCGGCATTGATCTGGGAACCACCAACTCCTGCGTGGCTGTGATGGAGGGGAAACAAGCCAAGGTGAGCTGCAGCTTGCTCACATTCAGTGGTTCAAGATTAGGCCTGGTGACCAAAAAGGTGGTAGAATGAGCTGTCACCGATGTGTCCTTGATCAGATGTTTAATGTTAACCTTAACATAAAATATTCAGAATTGTGTAAAACAAATCTGTTCTCATGGATCCTTGTCAGTAAAGCGGCTAAAAGGCCAGACTGAAGTTTTCTGCCAGACTTCCCTTGGCTCTGACACATCTGGATTCATCATAATTGAGTATATACGCCATATTTACTGAAGCTGTACATATAGACGCACTATGTCTTCAATATCATACTCTTGAGACCTGGGGCACACAACTGGACATGCCTGCAGTTTTGAAAATGGCAACATTTCACATTTATGAATGAGAACAAACCATGAACAAACCTGAATGAACCTTCAGCCACTAAGAAGAATCAGTCAAGTCACATTTATTTCTAAAGTGATTTATACAATACAGATTGTCTTAAAGCAGCTTCACACTGATAAACCGTAAAGTAACGGAATATTTTATGGAAACTCATAGGGCTGCATGATAAATTGTATTTTAATTCACTGGTTATTTATACAGAAAACATTTCCATTTGCTTTTATGGTTGCAATTGCCAGATTTCATTAGTTTAAAATCCCCCAATCAGAGCTTTGCTCTTAAATCAATAGATTTTCTGCCCAGGGCTTTACTTAATCTTTCCAACCTGGCAACCAAACACGCACACTCTTTCTCTCTCACTCACGCACACTCTTTCTCTCTCACTAACGCACACTCTTTCTCTCTCACTCACGCGTTCTCTCTCTCTCACTCACGTACGTTCTCTCTCTCTCTCTCACTCACGTACGTTCTCTCTCTCTCTCTCACTCACGTACGTTCTCTCTCTCTCTCACTCACGTACTCATTCTCTCTCTCTCTCACTCACGTACTCGTTCTCTCTCTCGCACGAATGCTTAAATTCTGAAGAAATGTAAAAGAAAATGTAAAATTACACTAATCTTGATTTAAGAGCTTAACCATTGTCATTGCAGCCTTAGAAACCCAATTATTGAATGTATTCAGATTCTGCGGTAAAGCATCTCTAAAAAGACAATAGTGTCATTATTCAGCTATTATATCAGTTTTGAACAGATTTCAGTTCATTTGTAAGTAGGGCTGGGACAATAATTCAATGCATCGCGAATCAAGAAATGATTCTGCATCGATTCTGAGATTTTCCGAAGGCATCGCGACTCTCTCTCGAATCGATTCTGAGCTTAGTTTTTAACAGCAGATGGCAGTGCGTGCTTTAGAAAGTCGTATTCCGCTTGCTTCCAGTTCCTTACACACGCACCACTTGAACCTAAAATAATCATTCATAAAGTTCGAAAATATTAGATCGAATTACAAGGATGTTCACAGTGGGCTGTGTTTACATTAATCTTGCATCATAAAAGCCGATGTGCAAGTACATTTAAACACTTACATTACTCAGCCGAACCACAAGCGCTCTTCACAAGTATTTGAGTGTGCGGTTAAAATCTAGCCTAGAGCGCCATCTGCTGTTAAAATCTAAGCTCTGAATCACGATGCGTTCCGAAAATCTCAGAATCTATCCACGAATCGTGATGCATCGATTTATTGTCCCAGCCCTAGTTGTAAGCCATCACTACTACTGTCTGCTGAACTCGCATTTAGTGAGAATGCTGTTGAGTTGAGTTGTGATGTAACAGGTGCTGGAGAACGCAGAGGGAGCGAGGACGACGCCGTCAGTGGTGGCCTTCACAGCTGATGCAGAGAGGCTCGTGGGAATGCCGGCCAAACGCCAGGCTGTCACCAACCCCAACAACACGCTCTATGCTACTAAACGCCTGATCGGACGCCGCTATGATGACGCTGAAGTTCAGAAAGATTTGTAAGACATCTGATTGCAAAATTCCAGCCCCTTTATACATTTAAGTGTTATGTAGGTTTTATTTAAGTGATGATCTTTGCTGTGATCGACAGGAAAAATGTGCCCTATAAGATCGTGCGTGCGTCTAACGGAGACGCCTGGCTGGAAGCCCACGGTAAACTGTACTCTCCCAGTCAGGCTGGAGCTTTTATCCTCATGAAGATGAAGGAGACCGCAGGTCAGTCCGTCTGCATGAAGAAAATGCATTCAAAACAAATGATTAGGGGTCGACAATATGACCAAAGTCTTATATCACAATACATATATATAAAACTATGTAGTTCACGAAATACAGTGGGGCAAAAAAGTATTTAGTCAGCCACCAATTGTGCAAGTTCTCCCACTTAAAAAGATGAGAGAGGCCTGTAATTTTCATCATAGGTATACCTCAACTATGAGAGAAAAAAATCCAGAAAATCACATTGTAGGATTTTTAAAGAATTAATTGGTAAATTCCTCGGTAAAACTTGTCATCAGTGCCGCCAGTATCACAAACTAATACTAGCCTTAAAAACAAAACTCAAGCTCACTGAAGACAAGTAAACAGTCAGCGATTTAAATAAGAAACTAATTACAAGCAATAGAACAAAAAACTACAGTAGAACAAATGAATAAGAAATGCTACATACATTGTATAAAGTAATCAAATGAATAAAAACATTGCATATTCTTATTAAAGTTACAAAAGTGATTTAGTCGAGAGCAGCGAGATTTTCTCTTGTTGTTTGATTTAACATGAATGACAGACAGCAGGAATATTAGACTGCTGTCACTTTAAGAGCTGCACGGATCCATTATACTGTTACACGCATGTTCTCTTTCTCGGCTGTTTGCTTTCACTTAAGACCGAAATTACTGTTTTTACGAGGATACTTGCGAAGATGGGCATTTTGACACATGCAAGTGTGTATTTAACTGTTCTAGGCATATAAAGCGGCAAAAATAACTGTTCAACTCTCCTGCACAGTTCTCTTTCACTGCTGATTGCATTGCAACGGCTTAAAATCACTTGGTTTTTAAACCGCAATGCTAAAAAAACACGTGCAAACGATACGTTTTTGTGACCAGTTAGCACAGCAACATCACGTGTGTGTGTGTACCCGTGACAGAGACAATAGTCCACAATCTCTCCTAGAGGTGGGAATCTTTAGGCACTTCACGATCCGATTCCAAAACGATTCTTGATCTACATTTTTTCCTAATTCTTCTGCTGTGCAAAATTGTACAACAAAACGCAGTTTCTATGCTTTTTGTTTATAGTTGGAATCTCTAAGTCAGTACTGCCGTTTTAAAAATAGGGGTGTGAAGCTTCACGATTCAATTCAATTACGGTTATCGTTATCAACTCAGTATCACGATGCGTCCTATTTTCAATATTACTGCACATGGCTACAATTTAATAGAAGTTTTACATCAAATTTAATTTGTGCAAAATTTACTTTTTTTTTTTTTATTATATAAGCAGACTACTTTTTAAAACAATTACTTATTTAAAATAAGTGTTCAAGTATCCGAAAGTTTACAGACAGTTGGCTAGCTATGGGGTTTGCTTTTTTCCTCCACATTATTGCCATTTGATTATGAGATCATAGACCGCAGCAGCTTTAACAGGCTGCATTCACACTCATGCACAGATCTATTTCGATATATCAGATGTTCTGTCCTGCTCTGAAAACGTAACTGACTGTTTACACATCAATTTCATATAAAAGCATATACAAGTGCGTATAACCGCAGCCGCGATCGAGCTTCAGGACAACAAAACACAAAGCGTACATGAAAGTCTGTCAGTGCGCGAGTTTTGTGCATCTAATAGTACTGCATTCCAAATGGCATGAATGCATATCTAAAGTAAAACACGGCGGGTGGAAGCACACACTATCAAGCAATGCGCACGTGTCTCAAAGCGTTAATTCTGTGCAATGAAGCCCGCCGCATCTCTAGCGCGCACACGTGCCATTTGCGGGGAAAAAAAAAACAAGCTCAGAATCGCGATGCATCGGAGAATCTATTTTTTCTCCCACCCCTGATCTCTACCAGGTTAACCGGTATATCGCCACCCCTACACATGATCATAAGCTCCATCAAACCACTGCTTGTCTGTTTTCAGAGAACTACCTGGGTCATGCGGTGAAGAACGCTGTTATTACCGTACCTGCTTACTTCAACGACTCTCAGAGACAGGTGTGACACATTTCTCATTCTACTAGATTAACCCATCTCTCTGTGCATCTGACGGGTCTCATTATTCGCTCATGTTGAGAACATTGTGAACCAGCTTTGAGGGATCTATCTTTAATATTTGTTTATAATTGACTTTAATATCTGGTGTATTTATAGGCAACCAAGGACGCCGGACAGATTGCTGGTTTGAATGTGCTTCGTGTTATTAACGAGCCGACGGCTGCTGCTTTAGCCTACGGACTGGAAAAGACTCAGGACAAAATGTGAGTATTAGATACTAGTAGGGCTGGGTAAAAAAAATATAGATTTCTCGATTTTAATCGATTCTCATTTTTATGAAACCATATCGATTCATAAATCTCAATAATCGATTCGTCTCGCCTGTCAGATAATGAACGGAACATTGTAGCGCGGCTCCCATCCAATAAAGTGTTACTTTTGATATGAAACAAAGTCTCAGATTTCAAATTCTGTCCATTTTATTGCAATATTCAAATATTAAGTGGCATTTTGGCGCTGTTTAATGTGGAGTGACCGATCGCTGTGAACAGATCGTCTCCTCTGCTTTAACAGCAGTTACAGCGTGAAATAAGCATGAATGAACATCCGAAGGTGTTAAACCCGTCTCCTGTCTCATGTTATTGCTCAATCAGTGTTTTTAAAATGCGGAAAGATGACAATTGCTTGTAAACAATGCGTCACGTTTTCAATTAACTCTAGAGAGGAGCTTTTTGCTAAATATGCACCGGATAACTTATTCACTATAACTTTTTACGGTTCTTCAATATATAATTGGTTTGAATAAATCTGCTAAGTTTTTGTGACAGCCACCATTTAAATGTTTACATTTCAAAAAAACGAATTAGAGTAGAAATATAATTATGTAAGTTAAAGTTAGTATTATAACTTTAATATTACAAAACCTTTGAGTATATTTTAAGTGTTTGTATACAAATCGGCAAATTTCAACCTCAGGTATATTTTACAGCTTTAGTTGAATTTTTTTTTTTCCCCTCAAATTTTCCATGTCCTGCACCTGAGAGATAGATTATTTACATGAACAAAAACGTAGGGAAAAACTGTAACAACGTCATTTTTTTTAATAGGGTAAAATTTATTCTGACTGGTTTGAGTCCCACATTTATCACACTACCATAGTTGCCATTAGTGTTATTACAGTGAATTCATAAATCCAAATCAGTTGGACAAATTTGTAGCGGAAGCAGTGCAGACTCTTAACAAAATTTAGTCACACACTGGAAAAAAGTTTGCAGAATGCAGCCGTTTAGGAGCCCTGTGTCTTTAAAACGTTCTAGTTGCTCATGACTGATGTCAAATGGTGTGCATTTAGTTAAAAAAAAAAAAATGCAATGAAATCAACTGAAAAGTCTGTATACTGAAGTCTTATTGAATATTGTTTGACATGAATCTACTTCCTGTGTGCTTTGACTTCACTGCGGTCTTCCCAGAATCGCTGTGTATGATCTCGGCGGTGGGACGTTCGATATCTCTGTCCTGGAGATCCAGAAGGGAGTTTTCGAGGTGAAATCCACCAATGGAGACACGTTCTTGGGCGGAGAAGATTTCGACCAGCATCTCCTCAGACATATAGTGAAGGAGTTCAAGAGAGAGGTTTGTGTCCGTCCTCCCAAAAAAACCAAACTTGTGTGTGTGTGTGTGTGTGTCTCTTATTAGTGTTGCTTCACCTATCAGCAAATTTGAGGCCAGTAGCGATCACTGATATATTTGAACACTAAGATCAGCCGCTAACCATCATTGATGTTTAATAGTAAAGGCTCATGAAACCCCCATCTTTCAGCTCAAGTTAATATGCTTCATTAAAATGTAAAATTTCAGACAATTTACAAACTGTAAAATACTAAAGTTACATTTAACAGTTGTGTTGTTACTATCTGAGATCATTGTGAACTGCATGAGATCAAATGCAGCAGTGATGTGCTTGAGAATACATGATAGCAATTACATATCGATTTATAAAAAAGTTGAGTTTCCACAGAATTGGCCAAAAGATTATCGATGCACCCCTCATTATAGAATGTAAAAACTGAAGTATGCAAGACTGTTGATAAATGGATCGCAGTGGGTTATTGGTAATAAATACATTTTAACAGATTTGTTCATTTGGAATGCATTTGCCGCCTTTGAAACTTTTCTTCAGCTGGCAGCAAAACTTGCTTAGATGTTTGGGTAATTTAT
>NW_015507153.1:69352-69857 GCF_001515645.1 Sinocyclocheilus grahami
CGAATTGTCTTTTATGTTGCATCAGAAGAAAAAGTCAAACGGATGAGACGAGAGTGAGTAAATGACAACATTTGTTTGTTTTTGTTTTTTGGGGGGTGAACTGTCTCTTTAAGTCAAATTCATCTTCTCTTCCACTGAAGCACTCAAATCAGTCGGTGATGTTTTTGAATGGAGAATAAAACACGACACCAGTCTGAACACGTCAAACCTGATATTAACCTGATTGAAAGGTGCCATATTTACTTATTAGTGAATCTATATTTTTAGGCAACAGATTATGCTTTTGATTTTGGAATTGCCAGAAGGAAATGCCACCTCTGTTATTCCAGCAAGAAAGGTGTACTTGATTGATAGACCAGTATAATGTCCAGGCCAATTTGTAATACATTTTTTAAAAAATATAATAGTATAATATAATATATTATATACTAATTAGGGGTGTGCGATATATATCGTCTGCCATAATATCGTAATTGTTGTTTTAACGATGTGCGATTTGACATTA
>NW_015507153.1:69867-70574 GCF_001515645.1 Sinocyclocheilus grahami
AATGTATATATTTATACCACTTCATATAGTTATTAAATTTCACACAGAGTGCCGTTTATCGCCAAATATTACCATGATTACAAATTATATTGATTTTTTACAACACTTCAATAAACAAGAAGTTAAGAGACTTACGTTTTAGACACCATATTGCCTGTTTTTGCTCTATTTCTCCCAACAAAAATATTTCCAAACACCGCCACAGCACATTTTTTTCATGTTTTAAATCATTTCAAAAATATCAGTATTCAATGTTTTGTTTAATATATCAAAACATTATTTTTGCATTTGTAACTGCAGGCCAAAGCATTCATGTCCTGCATCAAACAGTGTGTAAATGCATCTAAATGCCACTTCAGATGCAACTTCTGTGTTGATTTTAATTTGCTCGGTAACAGCCCCAATGTCTTATTATTCTAATTCCCTGATGAAATGTAAGAATTTCACTCAAAAGATTATGGGACACTCTTAGACAAAAATGGCTTTATAAAGCTAAAAATGCCCATAACATTTTAAAATAAGTTTAAACTTATTGGAAAAGATACATTTCTCTCAGTGTGAACTGCCCACCACACAGAATATGAAGAATATTAAAAACTTTAGGAGTCAGCTGTCTTCAGCAGTCCTTAAGGTACCAGCACAATAACACACTCAGCAAAATATCGTCTAATTATCGTTATCGATAAAATCCCATAAAATATCGAGAT
>NW_015507153.1:70623-98589 GCF_001515645.1 Sinocyclocheilus grahami
GTGTAAATGCATCTAAATGCCACTTCAGATGCAACTTCTGTGTTGATTTTAATTTGCTCGGTAACAGCCCCAATGTCTTATTATTCTAATTCCCTGATGAAATGTAAGAATTTCACTCAAAAGATTATGGGACACTCTTAGACAAAAATGGCTTTATAAAGCTAAAAATGCCCATAACATTTTAAAATAAGTTTAAACTTATTGGAAAAGATACATTTCTCTCAGTGTGAACTGCCCACCACACAGAATATGAAGAATATTAAAAACTTTAGGAGTCAGCTGTCTTCAGCAGTCCTTAAGGTACCAGCACAATAACACACTCAGCAAAATATCGTCTAATTATCGTTATCGATAAAATCCCATAAAATATCGAGATGTGTATATAATACCAGCATGTTATGATGAGTATGTTTGTCAGGTTTTTGAGATTTCAGGATGCAGTGGTTATTGCTGGTTTAGAGTGTGGATGTTGGTGAGTTTAAGAAACCGAATCGTAATATCTCTGCACACAGACGGACATCAACCTGCCGTACCTGACGATGGACGCCTCTGGCCCCAAACACCTGAACATGAAGCTGACCCGCGCTCAGTTCGAGAGCATCGTGGCGGATCTGATCCGCAGGACCGTGGCACCCTGTCAGAAGGCCATGCAGGACGCAGAGGTCTCCAAGAGTGACATTGGAGAAGTACTGCTGGTGGGAGGAATGAGCCGCATGCCGAAGGTAACCGAAAGACTCTCTAAGGATTTTTTTTTTCTACTGGTCCAGTCGGGCCAGTGGTTCAATTTTTTACTTGCCTTGTCAATATTTTCACTGGCCATGCCACAAAAAATGTTATCATTGTTTTTGACCCATGGTGTCTTTTATTCTAATAAATAAGCTTATATTTACAATTCTCCATTCCAATTTCAGTACCACAGCAAGAAATGCTAGCCTGACAAATATAAAGTTCAAACCTTATTAAAGACATGAACAGTCAGTAAATAAGAACAAATGAACAAATTACAAGCAACCGCACAAATAAACGCAACGATGATACAAATTAAAGATGCTTGAGATTTTTAGAAGTACAGAAGTTGAAAACTTAAATGTAAAATAACATTGCATATTCTTCACTGTATAAATTAAATGTATATTAAGCATTAAGCTCATTGTTAACAATTATAAAACGGAGAGTTCCAGTGCTTGATTCTGATTGGCTGAGCCATGTTCGAAGCTGTTGTAAATTACTCTACAATGTAACATACTCCTTTGCTTACGTTTGTATGTTGCTCTGCAACCACTTTGTTACAACCACAACCGTTTCTGAGGAACTACATTGTTTGGTGGAAGAATACTGTTTTTATTAATATTACACTATTTGCGGTTTTATTTTGTAAAACCTTACTACGCATATGGAATAACCGTTTTATAAAAGCAATAAACCCCGTGAAGCCGTGGTTTTCAGTGAATTTATAACAGCTAAGGGGGTTTTAGGCACTCCGCTTCGCCCCTTAGCTGTTATAAATTCACTGTAAACCACGGCTTATTGCTTTATAAGGACACCAACAGCAGCTGATAAATTAGGCGCGGTCACTTTAAACACAATTTATGGGTCTAATATATTGTATGTATTTGTCTGTCACTCCATACGGGGCTTGCGCTGTGCACACAGAACACACTGAGTGACTAAGTTATTCACATCATCTTGTGCTTGAATGCGTTAAAATCGCTTTAATGTTCAAATTGGCAAGGTGTGTTTGTCCGTTATAGTGCAAGAAGAACGCGAGTGCTGAATGGAGTTCTCTTGTCTCTCGCGCTTTGTGTGCTTTTCATGCTTTTAAATTGACAAAGCTTTAAAAACACGTGCAAATGATTAACTTTCGTGAGGACACGGCAGAGGCCCGATCCGTCTACTGTCCTGAAGCGTCTTGATTCCTGCACGTGTGCGTCCTCAGGTCCAGCAGACGGTCCAGGATCTGTTCGGTCGTGCTCCCAGTAAGTCTGTGAACCCAGATGAAGCCGTGGCCATCGGCGCGGCCATCCAGGGAGGCGTTCTGGCCGGAGACGTGACCGACGTGCTGCTGCTGGATGTCACTCCTCTGTCTCTCGGCATCGAGACTCTGGGAGGAGTCTTCACCAAACTCATCAACAGAAACACAACCATCCCCACCAAGAAGAGCCAGGTAAGCTTCTGAAGCACTTCGTGCTCAAACCTTGTCTTCCTCCTTGCATCGTGGCTGAATTTAGCTTCACTATCAGACATGGCTTTCAGTATCACTGTCATCTTCGAGCTCTGAATCAACAGTTTATCTTTATTTTTTAAGGGTTAGTTCACACCTTCTTTGAAACCCTGAGAGACTTCTGTCTGTTTCACCCCAACTTTGATGCTTCAGAAAGTTAATAAAGACATCGTAAACATGATTCATATGAATCAAGCGGTTTAAATCAAATCTTCTGTAGCGACATGATCATTTTATATGATGAACAGATTTAATATGTGGCTTTATTCACATATAAGTGTTGATCAGCACACACAAATGGATCTCTTCACATATGGTCAGCAGATTGACTGAAGTTGTTTGGTACATGAAAACAAACCTTATTGGTTCCTCTGCACTAAGCAGGCACCTGTGAGCTTCTGTCGACCATAATTGATGTGCTTTATGTGCATTGGATCAGTGTTAGTATGTGATTATACACAGATTTAATTAACAGAAAAACAGCCTCTTCTCTTATGAATCTTTTTTGAAAGACACCCTTATGTCATATCAAACGCACAAAACTGTTTCATATTTGAAACGCATTCTTTGAACATAGTAGCCTAAGTGATTTAATTTTAGGTGATATCACTTTAATAAACCTATGTAGGTAAAAAAATGCTGTTTAAAATAACAATATTGGTACATATCAATGACCCAATATAAGATATGTGAGCCTGGAGCACAAAAGCAGTCTTAAGTCGCTGGGGTATATTTGTAGCAATAGCCAACAATACATTGTATGGGTCAATTTTTCTTTTATGCCAAAAATCATTAGGATATTAAAGATAATATTCCATGAAGATATTTAGTAAATTTCCTACTTTAAATATATCAAAACTTAATTTTTGATTAGTAATATGCATTGCTAAGAACTTCATTTGGACAACTTTAAAGATGATTTTCTCAATATTTAGATTTTTTTTTGCATCCTCAGATTCCAGATTTTCAAATAGTTGTGTCTCAGTCAAATATTGTCCTATCCTAACAAACCATACATCAATGGAAAGCTTATTTATTCAGCTTTCAGATGTTGCATAAAGACAATTGCATCAGATGATGCAATTTTAAAAAATTGACACTTATGACTGGTTTTTTGCTCCAGGGTCACATGTTGGTAAACATTTTTTGTCATTTTTTCGAAGCGGTGTTGCTCTGCTCTAATGTGTCCATATGGACGGATATGAACTTTGGTTGATGTGCTTCTCAGGTTTTCTCCACCGCTGCTGATGGACAGACTCAAGTAGAGATCAAGGTTTGTCAGGGAGAGCGAGAGATGGCTGCAGACAACAAGACTCTGGGACAGTTCACCCTGGTACAAAACATTCACATGCACCTTTACATGTATGCATTTAGCAGATGTTTTTATCCAGACTTACAGAAGAGGCACAAAGATCCAGCAACACTCATAATACGCAGTGCTAAGTTTATTAGACATCTAGATTAGGAAGCATGCTAGAGAAGACTATAAACGTGTTTTTTCATATCCGGTCATGGCTCAGATGTTGTGTTTATGTGCTGAACAGGTCGGCATGCCTCCGGCTCCTCGTGGTGTTCCTCAGATTGAAGTCACCTTTGATATCGACGCTAACGGGATCGTGCACGTCTCCGCTAAAGACAAGGGCACCGGCCGAGAACAGCAGAGTGAGACAAAAATCAGTCAAAATCAATGATGCATGTTGTTCCCAAAGGAACTCCACACTTTTATTTATTTTTAAAAAAAAATTTTTTTAATCTTTCACTAAAATATAACTTCAGAAATGACTTTGACCTGTGTTATGAGGGGTAATGTGAACTAGTTCTCCAAGAAAAGATGGTTTAGTCATTGCTTTAGGCCACTGTTGTGTAGTGACTGCAGTAATGCAATATGACTGCAAATTACAACATCTTTGAAAGATTTTCAAACATGTCCACTGCAATCTCACATTCAGCTCGACTCCTCTCTAGTATGCAATGTCCACTTTTACAGTCCCAAAAATGTTGCGTTTAAGTTGTCTTTATGAAAAAAACATTCATCTCATATTTTATGCATGTTTCGTTCAGTTGTCATCCAGTCGTCTGGTGGACTCAGCAAAGATGACATTGAAAACATGATCAAGAACGCTGAGAAGTACGCAGAGGAGGACCGGAGACGGAAGGTAGTGTCTCGATTCATGTCTGCGAATATGACCCTGGAGCACAAAAGCAGTCTTAAGTCGCTGGGGTATATTTGTAGCAATAGCCAACAATACATAGTATGGGTCAAAATTATTTATTTTTCTTTTATGACAAAAATCACTGTCAAGCTTGGTTTTTCCCAAATGTTCCCTGATCTCGGATTTAAAAATAGTGGGTGCATTTTTTTTTTTAATACTCTCATGACAAGTGCGTATGCGAACGACCTCAGTAGGCTTTAATGGATTATGGGCTATCACTGCATCGATGCAGAATCATTCGCATCACGATGCATGGGTTAATTTCAACACCCCTAACAGAGAGTCAGGACCTTGTTTAACGTCTCATCCGAAGGACGGTTTGGGATGAGCATTGCAGTTGTATAATATAATAGTGGTGGTAGTAGTATTAATAATAAAGACATTTAATAGCGATAAAGTTTAGTAAAACATGTGAGCCTGGAGCACAAAAGCAATCTTAAGTCGCTGGGGTATATTTGTAGCAATAGCCAACAATACATTGTATGATTTTTCTTTTATGCCAAAAATCATTAGGATATTAAGGAAAGATCATGTTCCATGAAGATATTTAGTAAATTTCCTACCGTAAATATATCAAAACTTAATTTGATTAGTAATATGCATTGCTGCATTTGGACAACTTTAAAGATGATTTTCTCAATATTTAGATCAGATTCCAGATTTTCAAATAGTTGTATTAAAATTGTGTTTGAACTCATATGTGTGTTTTCCAGGTGAACTCTGTTTTGAGTGTCTCCGTGTCGGAGGATCTCCAGGATCATAACTGCATTTCTTCTGCTTCTTGCTAATGTAACTGTGTGGGTTATGATCTAAATGATTTGCTCTCTGTAATCAGTTGGCGTCGGAGAGAAGCACAGGTTAAATTAACCCTTTTTGTCAGCAAAATATTTGCTTTAAGTACTCCTTGAGGTTTTAAATTAATATTTTAAATATAAACGACATATTTGCATGCAATATAATAATTCATAACTCAAAAATATATGACTTTTGTAATAATACAGTTGTCATTTTAAAATAATTGTTTATAATTTTTGAACATTTAATTTTATGATACTAGTATGCCTACAATTCTTAACTTCAGTTGATTCTTCTGGTAGAGTTGTAAACAGAATTTCGACTTTCTTGCAATTTAAAGATTTCTATTTTAAATAAGCACTGTATTTATTTTATACATCAAAGAATCCTGGACAAAAGTATCACAGGTTCCATAAGAAATACAATTAAATATTAAGCAGCGCAACAGTTTCCAGCACTGATAATAAATCATATCAGAATGATTTCTGAAGATCACGTGACACTGAAGACTGGAGTAATGATGCTGAAAATACATTTGTGCATCACAGGAATACATTACAGTTTAAAGTATATTAAAATAGAAAACCATTATTTTAAATTGCAATAATATTTCACAATATTACTGTTTTTTTCTGTATTTCTGCTCCAGTAAATGCAGCCTTGATGAGCAGAAGAGACTTTACAAATCTTTAAAAAAATTGACGCAAGATCAATTTGATTTCCTTGGTGTAAACCCTTTACTTTTATTAATTCTTCATAATAAAGCACAAATACATCTAAAGTTAGAACTTAATCACCATGTTTCTGGCAGGAAATACCATACTTACTCCGTTTATTGTTTGTAAGAAATTAATGTGTGATATTGAAAAAGCTTTCAGAACATTTGTGTTACTTTGCTGAACCCTCATGTTGTTTTCTGGTCATTTTGACCCAGAGAGGATTTTCTTTTCTTTTATTAAATGTTTAAAAAAAAAAAATGCTAGTTAATGTTATCACATTAGACTAACACATACTGACTTTGCTCACATAAGGTAGTAACAGCTTCCTAACATTATTTATAATTTTATGCTTTTGGGATTTTTCCCCCCACTTTATAACACTTGTGGTGTTCCCAATCAAAAATGACCAGCCTACAAAAAAATTGCTTTATATCTCATTATGCAATATTATTTACCAAATATTGGGTTCAATCTTTTTGTCAACACATTTTCTTTCAATTAGCACAGGTCCAAAAATAAATAACTACAAAACCTGTGCCAATTTAAAGAAAATGTGTTGACAAAAATATAGAGCCCAATATTTCACGATAATGCAGCATAATGAGAGATTTCAAGCAGTTTAAAAGGCTGGACATTTTTGACCTGAAACGCCAAATAAGGTGGAGGATTTTCAACACGGCACTCGGGATAATATCTTTTTTTATGACAGCACAGTGCGGATACCAAATAACGAGTTTTTTTTTATCATAGTCATAATAACTGTTTTGGTAGAAATGGTGCTTTTCACTTTTTAAAGGGTTAGTTCACACAAAAATGAAAGTTAGCCTATAAATTACTCACCCTCAAGTCATCCTAGGTGTATATGACTTTCTTCTTTCAGACGAATCCAATCAGAGTTATATTAAAAATTGTCTTTGATCTTCCAAGCTGTTTAATGCCACTCAGCGGGTGTTGCATGCATCAGTCCAAAAGAAGTTAAATTAAGCGCATGCATCCATAATAAAAAGTGCCTCACATGGCTCCAGGGGGTGAATGAAGGCCTCCTGTAGCGAATCGATGTCGGCGTTGTGCATGCGCCGCTCAGAAGTGACGAACGCGGAAACGCAGCGGAGAGATCAAAACAAAACAACGGTCACTAATTAGAAGTATAAAACGAGGATTTGTAAAGAAGAATGTCGGAGGATTTGGATGTAAGCCAAGAGGAGACTGGTTTTCCTTTGCTAAAGTAAAGAAACTTTGCTTCCTTTGCTCCTGTAAACAAACGTTGGTTTTCCCGAGACTCACCGGCGCATGCACAACACTGAACTCATACGTCATCCGCCCGGAGCTGCTTATGTGTACAACTGTTGGCGCAAGCTACATTAAAGTGATTATTACGTTTTGAATATGGATATTTTTCTTACAAAAACGCATCGATTCGCTACAGGAGGCCTTTGTTCACCCCCCGGAGCCGTGTGAGAGACTTAATTATGGATGCATGTGCTTTATTTCACTTCTTTTGGACTGATGCACTCCAACGCCCGCTGACTGCTATGATAGAGCTTGGAATAGCCAGGACAATTTTTAATCTTCGTCTGAAAGAAGAAAGTTATATACGCCTAGGATGCCTTGAGGGTGAGTAATTCATGGGCTAATTATAATTTTTGGGTGAACTATCCCTTTAAGCAGAGTACAGAATGCATCAGTCTGTTTCGTGCTCTGTCTCAAAGCCTGCTCTTGGCCGCAGGTGCCACTGCCGTGAGGACGCAGAATGCAGACTATTAAGTGTGTGGTGGTGGGCGACGGGGCGGTGGGCAAGACGTGCCTTCTCATCTCCTACACCACCAACGCCTTTCCCGAGGAGTACATCCCCACTGTGTTCGACAACTACAGTGCTCAGATGAGCGTGGACGGCCGTACGGTCAGCCTCAACCTGTGGGACACGGCGGGGCAGGAGGAGTACGACCGCCTGCGCACGCTCTCCTACCCGCAGACCAACGTCTTCATCATCTGCTTCTCCATCGGCAGCCCCTCGTCTTTCGCCAACGTGCGGCACAAGTGGCACCCCGAGGTGACCCACCACTGCCCCAGCGTTCCCATCCTGCTGGTGGGCACTAAGAGGGATCTGCGCACGGATTCGGAGACGGTCAAGAAGCTGAAGGAGCAGGGCCTGGCGCCCACCTCTCACCAGCAGGGCGGCGCTCTGGCCAAGCAGATCGGCGCCGTCAAGTACCTGGAGTGCTCTGCATTGCTGCAGGAGGGAGTGCGGGAGGTGTTTGTGGAGGCCGTGCGCGCCGTGCTCTACCCCGTTACCAAAAAGAATACCAAGAAGTGTGTGCTCTTATAGTCGGCCGAGACGAAGATGAACTCATAAACAAGATGTACAGGGGCCCAACCTGGTCTCATCTCACTTTCTCGCTCTTTAAGGACTTTCTGATTTGGTTTCGCTGACTTCTTCGTGTCTCATTCCCTTGTAAACCAGTCTAAAGTTGCTTGCCTGTTTTTTGTTGTTGATTAATAAGTTTGTTGCCAGATCCACTTAATGAAAGATAAGGATCGTCCGTGTCCGTCGGAGCCTGTAGGGATTTCTACTGCCTTGACTCACGGCGTCCTGTGCTTTTAGATAAAGTGCAATATAATGAAGACTGAATGAGGTCGACACATCAGACTTCCGGTTATAGATGTCCCAGACAAATCTTTGATGTGCCTTCAAAATGATTTTTTTTTTTAAATGCACATATGTTTTATCCATAGCTGTTCAGCAATATTTCGACAGGTTGTGTTAAATGGATTGTTTGGGTTGCACTGATACAATTGTGAATTTCATATAGAAAACTGCAGGTTGTATTTTACTCCAAAATCAAAAGAAAAAAATAATGATACTTTCCATAAAGAAATTAAATCTTTTTAAAGAGCAATAAGATCCAATAATGCAAAAAAAAAAAAAAAAAGGTAATTTCCCACAATGCAATTAAGAAATGTCTCCCAGACGCAATGACTGATTTTTAAAATATATTTATAGTTCAACTAATGCTGTACATTTCCAATTATATTTTACAAATGCAAAACGTCTTAATGGACCAAACTAGCAAAATATATTTTCTTACTTGTGATTTTGGGGCTAAATGTGACCCTGAAGTTTTATTAACCCATCATCCTGAGAATCGTGCCTTATGTGCTGTTTAATAAGGGCTGCGTCCCGCTGCTAAACAAGCGTTCGTACTCTTGTCGCGATGGCAGATTCAGGCATTGGCCCGTATTTTCCTCTTCAGAGATGGTCAGTCAGGTTACTGGAGTTCACCATAGAGTTACTCGTATCTGCCGCCATGTCAGTTCGGTTCTGCCTCGGTATTTAACACTCCACGAGAGTCACTGGTCGCTTGTTTTTAGTGAACGCCTCGCAAACCAAAACGCTGATGTGTCTTCCCAACCCAAAGACTGAGCAGCAGGCATGCTAATCTGTACAAACCCTGCGAAGTTCAGCGTATCATTGCACACGTCTCATTCAAAGGCGGTGGTTTGGATTTATGTTATTATTAACCGACGAGTTTTATTTGTGGTTTTGCATGTTCAAAAAGAGGCCCGAACAGCACTGGCCACTGTATTTCAGTATCCTCATCTCAACGTACATCAGCCTTTAAGATGCGAGACGATTTCCGGTCGGTGAGCTGCAGGGTTTTGATGTGATGTTTTACTCCGCTGATATGTGATTAGCTTTCAGAACTGGAAGTCGTGGTTAAACCTTTTGCAAAACTGACATCGTTGAATGGCAGTGTGGTGTGGAAACCTGTGACTAGACAGCCAATGTTTGAATAACTGAAACAGTCAATTTTGTGTGTGTTTTTAGCTTTTTCTGAATTGTCTGCCAAACTTGGCCAAAGAGTGCCTTTGGAAAAAAACAAAGATGTATTATGGAGTAACTGGACACGCGTGCATGTTAACGTTTGAGTCGCACCTGATACCATTCGCAATGTTTGTTTCTGTCGTTAAACCAGGACAGTGTCTCGAATCATTCCTTACTTTGAATTCAGTTGCCAAACTCCATGTAAGTGTTGTTGCTGTGTAAGGGAAATGAAATCTGTGCAAACGCTGATATCACTATTAGGTGTGACGGTGGTGAATGACGAGCGATTGTGACCGTGAACTGCTTTCCGTTTCATCTTTCAGAGTAATAGTGCGGCTGTGTGTCTATGGTATGTGGTACTACATTTATACACTGGGAACTCGATTTTTTTTGTCAAAACTGCCTTTTTATAACCAAAACAAATTGTATAAATGAACTAACCGTGAAATTATTTTAAATTATGCAAAATAAATTTTTACACAGTTTGCGTGCCCTTCTTTGAGTTGCATTGGCTTGTGTGATTGAAGTGCTCTGTATTTCGGATTGGACGTCTTCCTGACACCGAGAGAACGTTTCATCAGGCTTGGGCTTCATCGCCGCTGCTGCTGACTTGCTAAAGTGCAGCACATGTTCTTACTTGAGACGGTTTCCGCTGATGCGGGCGTGCACAAGCCACAACAAAGAGCTGATAGATATCAAGACACGCTGCAAGCAGCTCCAGTGCACACTTTGTTTCACAAGAGCATGTAGCAGGCCGGAGTCGGATGCATTGCTTTGTGCTGGCAACCTAAATGCTGCCTCTTTTCCATGTGATGTCTTCACACTTCAGCTGCAAAACAGACGTCCTGTGTGTGCTTTTTATTCGCCTTTATTTTGGTTGATTTAAATTTGTAGTGATCGCTTGTTTGGACACATACTCTACAATGGAGTTATATTTCGTAACTCAAATGCAGTTTTTAAATGTTGCACTTTGTCATTTAGTAAATATTTTAATGGCATGGTTTTCACTAGATGGCACCAAAGACATTAGTATTTTCAGAATGAGATATTGGTTTACTGCTACTGAATACTGTGCATCATAATGCATAGTTTTCGGTTCGGTTAAAAAAATAAATGAGAATATTCTCTTGAGCCAATTTCAATGAGAAGCACTATTGAACAGAATAAACCATGTACCATGTAAAACTATATATTTTTCAATTTAAATTCTACAAGCATGTTTTCTTTAAACCTTGAATGCATGATAGCACATATCTTAATCATTATTTTCAAACAGATGCTACTTTAATCACGACCTGAGGCCTGTACAGTGACGTTTGGAGCGTGTGCACTTGAAAGTGTGACATCAGTAACGAACAGCCAATCACATGCCAGTGGGGGAGTGGCTTTATTGCGTCAGAGATGTGTCAGTTTGCTCACAGCTGATTGGTCCAGTTGGAGTTTGAGCTCTCTTACCCAGAACAAGGGTAGCTGTGCAGTGTAAGTTATGGTAACTAAAACCCAGCCTCGTTGCAGACTAATCTAAAATACACCTGACTAGCCAGCTAAACCGGCTTCATGGTACAGGCCACAGAACTAACCCTGCCATGCTACAAAAAGGTCAAATTATTTTTAAGAATCAAACGGATCTTGTCATGAGTGCTGGGGTGTCCCCTCTGTGATGTCATTTCCTGTTTTCTGGCTTTGGGCTAATTTCACCCTTTCTTCATTGTGATCACAGAATGCTTATACTACCATTTTTTTCAAGCCTTCTAATGTATGAAAATCAATTTTAAAAATAGCAATTGTAAGTGGATCTTATAGCAAAAAAATATTTATAGTAAAAAAAAAAATGATTTAAAAAGCCTTTATTTGGCGGGCTGCTTTATATCAAGAATCACAAATGCATATCAGCCCAAACATGCCTTTATCAGGTGCCAAACAACAGAGAACAGGAAGTGATTAACCCGATGGAGTTTGGGTTCTTTGCCACCTTGGCTTGCTCAGTTGGGGTTTAAAAGAAACTTAGTATTCAGCAATATCATTCCACTGCACTGACACCACGTGATGAGAACAAAACTTGAGCTGAATTGAGCTGGAGGATGAAACTCTTGTCTTCTGTGGAGCTGCTTTATAGCCGAATCAAACTCAATCATAATTCATGAATTTTGCAACATTGACCCAGTTATTAAACTGAACTGAATCAACACTGGAGCTGAATAATGATACTATTGTCTTATACAGCTGCTTTATTGCAGAGTTTGGATTTGTCTCATTTTTGAAAGATGTGAATTTATCTTGTGAGCAAAATAACAATAGCACATAAAACATTTGAGAACAAAGCACTGTTTTCATCCCATGGCCCTTTTTTCTCTCCTACAAAACAAATGACTTGTAGCAGAGGAAATGCAATAGCAAATGCCGTCATGTTATCTCGTGTTTTTTGGGAAGGCAATCGTGCCATCGATTTAAAGGAATATGTGTGTTTTTTTAATGCACATTTTTAGAAGTTATGCGCATCTTTGCATTTCCATTCAGCATTTTTTCTATGTGATATTCCAAAATTTGCTAAATATAGGTGGATGTAAAACAGTTATTGATTCAGTTAACTTTCCTGTTTAATCCTGTGAAGCTGCAAGAAACAATCTCTATTGTACAAACCACTATAAAAACAAAGGTGACTTGTCCTTAAACACATCCACACCACTTCATGTGTGAAGGCTGGGAGTGATTCCACAATATTTCACCTAAAAATGTAAATAATTTTCCTCATTAAGATTGTTGTTTGTTGTTTTCCCATAAAAATCCAGATGGAAGGCTTGAGTCTCTTCAGTGAATTCATTTAGGCTGTGACTCAGACACACACACACACATGCACAAATACACACACGCACACTCACAAACACACGCACGCACTCACACACACACACTCACAAACAAACACATACACACACACACACACACACACACTCACTCACAAACACACACTCACAAACACACACACTCTCACAAACACACACACTCACAAACACGCACGCACTCACACACACACTCACAAACAAACACACACTCACTCACAAACACACAGACACTCACAAACAAACACACACTCTCACAAACAAACACACACACTCACTCACAAACACACACACACACACTCACAAACAAACACACACACTCACAAACACATGCACGCACTCACACATACAAACACACACACGCACTCACACACATACATGGACAATCACACACACACATGCACGCACAAACACACACACACACACTCTCACAAACACACACACTCACAAACACATGCACGCACTCACACACACACACTCACAAACAAACAAACACTCACACACTCACTCACAAACACACACTCACACACACACTCACAAACAAACACATACACACAAACACACACACACACACATACACGGACTCACACACACATGGACAAACTCACACACTCACTCACAAACAAACACACGCACACACACACACAGTCAGACACACACACACAGGTTTGATTTTGTGAAATGTGGGGACATCCCATAGGCGTAATGGTTTTTATACTGTACAGACCGTATATTCTATTGCCCTACACCAACCCTACCCCTAAACCTACCCCTCACAGGAAACTTTGAGCTATTTCAGATTTTCAATACACTCCATTCTGTGTGATTTATAAGCGTTTTGAAAAGTGGGGACATGGGGTAATGTCCTGAAAAGTCACCTTCTCCTTGTAATACCTATGCCATACCTTTGTCATTATACAAATTTATGTCCTCATTTGTCACAAAAACGCACACACACACACTCACACGGACAAACACTCACTCACTCACTCACTCACAAACAAACACACACAGCTGCCCTGACAGATCAGACTCAATAAACTGAAGCTCTTCCACTCTGTAGCACTGCGACGACACTGATACAGTCCTGCTACAGCCAACAAAGCTGTCAAAGTGCAATCTGCAGCACAGCAAACTATAACGTTACAGTCATAATTAATGCTCCAACATTCCAGTTACAATGAGTTGTTTAAAAACAAACTGGAATGCTTACAGTGTATTCAGTGATTAATAAGTGTTTGATTGTGTTGCTTGCTGTGTGAGACGTGCCTTTATCTTGACTGCAAACTCAATTTGATCTTCTGCAGTGCAGCTTTGAGGGCATCTGTGAGATTGAAGACACACACACACACACACACACAGACAGACAGACAGACAGACAGAGGGAGACAGTGCAGCCCTGCATTCAACTTAGCTTATCCATGAAATACAGAGCAGAAGAGATCTGGGTGTGTGCTGATATGGAAACATGCAGATAACCTCATATTCCCAGAGTCACTCTGACAGATTCTGATGTGTTGAGAGTGGATTATAAAACACTTAATATTATATTTGTGTTGATATTCCTCTGACTGGTGGAGCAGATGTTTGCACATCAGTGTTTCCCTCGAACCCTCTCAGGGAGAAAATCTTACAGTCCTCCACTGCATCAATCTGGTGCTCTTTGAGAGCAAAATCAAGAGCTCCATCCTATTTTCAGTGTCCAAATTGAACAGAGTAAAGTCTTTGCACTGACTTTGCATTGTACCTGAACTTTAAAGTGGAAACTCACTGTGAAAATGACTCCAGTTAAAAGTTACAAGTCACCTATTTCAATGGCAATTGAAGTATCGCATTGTAACAGTACTAATTACAATTGAGCTTGTATTGAATGCAGGCTCAAAGATGCACAAGCCCTCAAAACCTAAGGGACATATAGGTAAAAACAAAGAGCAAGAAAGAAAATAAAGTAGGGGGAATCTTCAAAGGGTAAACAAGAAAGAAGGTTTTTTTCTTACCCCACTGGAAGATCATTTTTTCTTGTTTTAAACAAAAACTAAGAAGATTTTGATAATTTGTTTTCAGAAAATAAGACTTAAGTCATTTTGCTTCTCAAGTAAATGTATCTTTATTTAAGAATGTTTGGATATTTGCAATGGAAAACAAGACAACATTTTTTTTTTCAGTGAATAAAATAATACTAAGTGAAACTGCAGCCATGTCCTCATCTGATATGAAGCACCTGTGATTTGGCAGCGAGCTGCTAATGCACTCACATTCACATGCTGTGGATTTGTTGACCAGTCTGAGTGCTTTTAAAGGACAAAACACACAAGATCCAGTAGCTTCAGTATCCTGCAGATGGAGACATCGCCTCTTCCACAGCAGAAACAGTTAGTGTGCCTTGCAAAATGTAATGAATAAATGCTGTTGTCATTTGAAATGTAGTTGAGTAAAGAGTAGATGTATGTATTCAAAAATATAGAGAGTAGAGAGTAAAAGTTACTAATATGCTTGCAAAGTAGCCAAAAAGATATAATAAATAAAACTATATTAACCACATTTACTCAAATACTTTACACCCTGAAACACAACAGACAATATACTTTTTTAATGAAATTGTAGCCTTTTGTGATCTAATAAGCACAATAGGCCATATCATGATTTTGATTTTAGTTTGACTAACAAATGTTTTGCCAAAGCAATGGTGCAAAACACAACGTTAGAGATCTTTAAAAATGAAGCTCGTTTCCACCATGCGATAATAAAATTCTAAATGTTTCTCACAATTCAGACTTTTCCCCAGAATAGCAAGAGATACAGTAAACTTCCATTTCTGAATAAAATAAGTCATAATTTTAGGATAAAAAGTTGCAATAACATTTTTCATTTTTTTATTCCATGGTGAAAAAAAGAAACAGAAGCATAGAAACAGTTATGTGTGTGTGTGAGTGAGTGTGAGTGTGTGCGTGTGAGTGTGTGCGTGTGAGTGTGTGTGTGGAAATGTAATAAACATGTTTTTTTCTGTGAAATAATAAAAGCATTTTGAGTAGGAGATCACTTTTATTATTTTAAATTTTAAGGTTTTTAGGTTGTCTAATGCAACCTAATGGAAGGTGTTTAAAGCAATCCGCTTAAAAATATCAAGATACTATCCGGATTTGAAGTGCATGTTAATCCTAGGTGTAAATGGGGCCATGGTTTTAGTAATTTACACACTGTAATATGTGTTTACATTTTTGTAGTGTGTTTAGACTTGCATTGTTAATGTTGGTCAATGAAGAGAATGTGGAATTTGTCATTCTTCAAAATCACTTCTTGAACTACATGTTTAAGGCAGGGTGTGTGTGTGTGTACGCGTTTTTGTGACAAATGAGGACATAAATTTGTATAATGACAAAGGTATGACATAGGTATTACAAGGAGAAGGTGACTTTTCAGGACATTACCCCATGTCCCCACTTTTCAAAACGCTTATAAATCACACAGAATGGAGTGTATTGAAAATCTGAAATAGCACAAAGTTTCCTGTGAGGGGTAGGTTTAGGGGTAGGGTTGGTGTAGGGCAATAGAATATACGGTCTGTACAGTATAAAAACCATTACGCCTATGGGATGTCCCCACTTTTCACAAAAACAAACCTGTGTTTGTGTGTGTGTGAGAGAGAGAGAGAGAGAGAGTGAGTGTGTGAGTGTGAGTGTGTGTGTGTGTGTGTGTGTGAGTGTGTGTGTGTGTGTGGCAGAAATGAGCTTTCTTAATTCTATGTCATTATGAAAAGTAAAAACATTTTCAGTTTCAGGGCTTTTCTATCACTGTCTGGAGAGCTTAAGCAGTGAAATGGTCTGTTTGTATGTATGCATGCATGGATGTTTGTATTTATGTATTTATTATTGTCAGCATTTGTGCTTTGCAACTCTGAACTATTGCTGTAGATGTGCGTAACAGTTGATATCCAAGTGAGTGAGCTGTAGAGCTCTGTTCAGTAACACTAACATCATATATTTCAAATCTCAGGCTCCTCTCTTTTAATTTGACCTTGAGAAGCATTTGCCTCAATTATAATTCACAGTCTCTACTTTTTAATCATGCTATTGCGTCATTTCACAATTTATTTAATTTAAAATGGCAGATAAAAGATGCTTAGCAATATCACAACTGATTCTAGTCCACATCTGGTGTCTCCAAAACCTCCAGTTCATTTCTGTGGGATATTTGTAAAGCTTGTTTGTAACCACAGGCCACAGAGCTTAGCGATGGCTCAGTTTGCCTCATGCTGAACTTTGGAAATCAGACATCGGAGGATTGATGAATGCATGCTGGATGTGTGTGTGTTTTCTGGGTGTTAGTTGGTGATTGGACAGGGTGCTGAAGAAAGTGTTAAAGGGGTCATATGATGCTATTTTAAAGATAATTATTTGATGTAACAGAATATGCTGACATGCATTAATGTTCAAAAAACACATTCTTTTTCAAATACTGTACATTATTGTAGGTCCTCTATGCCCCGCCTCTCTCAAACACGTAGTTTTCACCAAAGCCCCCTCCTTTGACAAGCGCAGTCTGCTCTGATTGGCCAGCTGACCCAGTGCATTGTGATTGGCCGAACACCACAAGCACGCGTCGGAAATGTAACGCCCCTTACCATAATCGCTTCAGCTTTCAAAGTAAATATCAAGACGGTTAATAATGTCGTTAGTTTTACCATCAGTTCGAGCCTGAAAGGGCAACAGAGTCGCGTGACAGACACAGTGACGATGCAGTACACAAGCCGCGGTTAAGACAGCTGACGTGCTATGATTTCTGACAGACAGTTCACTCTCCTGTGATGTGACCCTGTTCCCCTCACACACACACACACACAGACACAGGTTTGTTTTTGTGAAAAGTGGGGACATCCCATAGGCGTAATGGTTTTTATACTGTACAGACCGTATATTCTATTGCCCTACACCAACCCGTTAAAAAAACTGTTGTCCATAAAATGCGTTGCACAAATTCGAACATCTGGGTTGTGCTGTTCTGTTGTAAATAAATCTTAACCAATGATTCCTAATTGCATCTACTTCCGGAAGGCCAAATAAAGTGCATTTGCTTTCGCACTGAAACACAGCGTCTCCCTGACATAGCTGCATCAACACGACTGCTGTTCCTGAAACCACTCCTTCTTTCTTTGCATGCACATTTGGGCGGCATTATGCTAATATTTCCACATAGTGACGTAGACATGTGGGGGCGTGTTAGAACGAGCCGTTTTAGGTAGGCGTGGTTGACTCTTAACTTTTATAAAGAATATCTCTTTGGATTTGAGACTTTAGTCTTTGCAACTTTACAGATCTTCTTTATGCACCAAGAGCTTGTAACACTTCAAAGAGAAAGGAAAACTTGAAATCGCATCATATGACCCCTTTAAACTCATTTACAAACCCACTGCTTTCTCAGCGAGTGCAGTTTAGACTGACGTTGGGTTGCAGTATGCTGCAGTATATCAGACCTCCTGTAAATGTAGTGCAGAGAGAGAGAGAGAGAGAGAGAGCAACTGTAAAAATCACTCCACATTTCTTTCCTCAGTTTAACAATCCTTCCTCTGCTAAAACACACATCTGAATGTACCAAGAGTTTTTGAAGAGCTTCAGATGCTGTTTTGTCAATCAGCTGTAGACCTGAACACTCTTGACGGATGAGTAGTCCTGCACTTATGCAAACACAACACTGCATGTTCATGGTCCTGTTGAGCAGACTTTCATGTTCCTTGTGTTCTGATGTTGGGGTATGATGGAGAGCTTGCATGCCTGTGCGTTAACATGCCAGCACTATTTCTTTCTGATATAAAAGTAGTTGACATAAAAGACAAACTGCAGAAGACAGTTTACAGTATGTTCATACATTTGTTGGTTTATAAAGTTTTACATTGTGTAATATATTTCAGATCTTAATTTTAAACGTTTAGTTAAATTAAAAATATTGTATGAAAATAACCCAGGCTGTCCCACCCTTCTGTACTTATGTATTTTCCACATTGTCCTTAAATACTAATTTATTTAGGTATACAGTGCACACAAAGTAGTAAAAGCTGACCAGAGAGTTTGAAGCTTTTCAGAATAGCAGCAAAATATTAGTTTGTCAGATTAAAATTCTGGTATTTATTTTATTTTATTTTTTACCATTATTTTGGACAGAATTCAGATCTAACGTACACGCACAAAGCACAGTAGTGTTTAAAATGTGTCCAGGTTTCACTCACTTTTACCTCATAGTGAAATATGCAGACACTATGAGTGAGTGATTTCACATACAATGCAAAATTAATTTTGAATCAGTATTTTTGTCTTGTTTTTCCAGTAAAAGACACATTTTAAGTCCTTACAACAATATCAATTAACTTGAGAAACAACCGAATAAGAGCTGTTTTCTGAAAATATGTAGACTGTAGGCTTTTTTAATGAAAGTTACAAAAAGAGTATTCACTGAACTGGACAGCGAGATTTTGTCACATGGAGAGTTTAGGCTGAAGGCTCTGTTGAAGCCACTGAAAATATCATTTTCTGAGCTTTCGGCATATGCAGAGGGTGTGGGTACATGACTTCTGTACAGATTTGCAGTCTGGAGGAGTCGACACTAGTTGACGTACATCAGTCTGCAGATTCTGACCAGACCAGACTTTGAGTCCATCCAATCGGAGGATCAAACGTGTGTCAGGATTATGTTCAGTTTAGCCCTGAATGTCAGTGGAGACCTTGTTAACTAGTTGCACCCCTCATCTCATCACCTCGACGACCATCGACACAAGACCACGAGAACCAGATGAGTCCTCTGCACAATCTGACTTGTGCTGCAGCCTGGAATGAAACCACACCATGCTGGTTTTGTCTGGTCAGAGGAGAACTGGCCCCCCGACAAAACCTGGTATCTCCCAAGGTTTTTTCTCCATTTCTGTCACCAGTGGAGTTTTGGTTCCTTGCCACTGAGTACATTTACATGGACAACAATACTCTGATTTTAATACGATTAAGACCATACTCTGATTGAGAATCTACCATGTAAACAGAGATTTTTGATTACCTTAATCCAGCTAAAGTCATAATCGAAGTAAACAGAAATCGAATTAAGACATGTGGAGTATTCCTATTTTAGTCGCATTACTGAAGTGCAGTATACACATGTAAACACCTTAATCACATTATTATCGTCGTGTAGGACTTTTCGCCGCATTTTGCGACAGGATACACACACGGCAGTGCTCAGCCGTTTGACAGCAAATAAAGAGCTTCAACACCGCCGTCGTCTGTATGCACATACAAATAATTAACTGCACTTGAAGCTTTCATTAAATTACAAATGAAACACCCAGAACTGTACATGGTATGATCGCGAAGACGAACTATATGTTTATACATGAAATTCCGGAGGGGACGTCGGATGGCGTCACGTGGGGATGTAATGACGTGCACCATTAATCGAACTGTGTACTATAAGCATGAAAGGAATATTCTAAAAGCAACTCATGTAAACACCTTAATCATAATATTGGCTTATTTAGAATAAGGTAAATAATTAGATTACTGATGTCCATGTAAACGTAGTCACTGTTGCCTTTGACTTGCTTAGTTGGGGACACTTGACTGATTGCACAGACACTATGGGAAGAAATCTGAACTGGATGATGACATCACTGAATCATCAATGAACTGACTTTAGCTGAAAAATGACTCTCATTGTCTTGTATTATTGACAAACTATTTTCCTGTTTGACTCTGTAAAGCTGCTTTGACACAATCAGTATTGTATAAAGCGCTATACAAATAAAGGTGACTTGACTTGACATGACTTCATAATCTCACTGGAAATCGAATCAGGGTATTGTTTTTTTTTTTTAATACTGTGACTTCAACATCATAATTTTAATAATAAATACTGTTTTCACCTACTATATAATATGGAAGTATGCATATCAGCATGCCACATCTGATTGTCTGCCTGTATCATTTGCAAGGCTTTTGTTCTAGCTCTGACGGAGAGCATCTGTTCTTCATTATGGTGATTAGCACTGCTGTTTTGCTCTGGCCTCAGCTGAGCTCAGTCGGGGTCTGGAAGGGAGTAATTAGCTGGTCTGCACAAGCCTACCGTCCCCTGTGTGTGTCGCCAGCATGAGAGCAGAGCGTAATGAACGCCGCTAAAGACCAGCGCCCAGCGTTCACACAGCAGGCCTGCGGAAGACACCCGCTTTCTGTGCTGTCGACCTCTTAGTCCTGAGGTTTATTCAGATTATTCTGAATCTTAGAGCCTTTTTATTTCAACAAGTTCAAGGAAGTCTGTAGGGGTTGTATTACTGAACACTCTCAGAAAAAAAGGGGCAAAACTGTGATGGTGGTACCCTTTCAAAAGGAACAAATATGTACACTTTAGCTACTGATATGTACCAATTAAGGGTAAATAAAATACCAATATGTAACTTTTAGCTGTTGTACCATAATGTCCCAGTGACAGCTTTGTACCTTTTTTTCTGAGAGTGTAATTATTGGGCATTCAGGATCACCCAATCCAACAATTAAAGCATTTACATTCAGGGGGAGTTTACATGACACCGTTTTCAACAAAAAACAGAAATTTTTTTATGTGGTTTGGCCATTCATTTAAACAACATTGGTGTTTTGGAGACCGTCATCATCTCCGCGTAAATTACTAAAACTCCAATTTGTGAAAATGTTGACGTTGTGTGTGTGCATATCATGTGTTTATTCTAGAAGCATGTGCGCAGACGTGTAGCGTTTCTTTACAAAGTGGCATCGCCATCTACTGGCATGGCATGCATAATGCAGCGTTTTTAGTTCAGGTCATTTAGACAACATTGGCATCTGTACGCGAAACTTTTAAAAAATGCAAAGGAAAAGCTTTTCTGTTTTTGGTACAATTGTTGTCACATTGTCACAGATCATGCCTCTTCTATATGATTTAAGTTAAAACTCAAATTTTAATAATTTTCTGTTGGGTGAATAGAAATAAACTACACCACAGTCACATGACTTAAGCGTCACCATCTTCCGGCCATCTTTTGACAACTCTTTCAGTTTTTATTTAAAAAAGATAAGGGTTAGAATAGATTGCAATAGGCTGTTAAAACAATTCGTGAGTAGATGAGTTTACCCTCTGTAGTACCCTCTGTGACAATTAATGTCCCCATAACCTCCCATTAGACACTGGTTAGCAGTCGCCTTTTTCAAGACAAGTTCTAACCTATAAAAGAATCACAGTGGGGTGTTACTGGTGTATTTTATAGAATAAAATATCTTGAACCTGTGTTCACCACAGACCTTATTTCAGGCATTTAACCAAACAAACATTTAAAAACCCACTGACTTGAAGGACGATGGAAGCTAAAAGAAGTGCTACAATGCAAACTTGTTTCCAGGTTTGGGCCTACAAAAATACATAATCTCTGCAGCACTCTATTAAAGGCATAGTTCACCCATTGATCAGACATTGATTTCCATAGTATGGAGAAAGAAAAAAAATACTATGGAAGTCAATGTCTACCATCAACTGTCTGGTTCCCAACATTCTTCAAAATATCATATTTTGTGTTCAATAGAAGAAACTCACACAACTTAAGGATGAGTAAATGATGACAGATTGTTAATTTTGGGGGTTAACTATCCCTTTAAGGTCAACAAAATCCATTCACAATTGGTCTACGATAGGAGACACATCGCGCATGTTAAAACCGGGTGTTTTGGAAAGTTGGTAAACCTGTGATTCCCACTGATTCTGAGCCCATGGCTTCTGTCTTGATCTTAGCACAGATATCCTGAAGCCATCACTGAGCTTGTCATCATGTTGAGAGCGCAGCCACACTGTAGGCAACTTCCACTCCACTGCGATACTGAAAACATAAACCTAGTGAGACAGACAGATTCTTAGCTTCTCTGACCTGTTTGCATATTTAAAGAGACAGTTCACCCAAACATGAAAATTCTGTCATCATTTACCCATCATCATGTCATTCCAAACCTGTGATTTTGTGTTTAGTTACTAACATTCTTCAAAAATATCTTACTGTGTCCTGCAGAAGAATGAAGTCATACAGGTTTGGAAGAACACAACGACAGAATTTTCATGTCTGAGTGAACTGTCCCTTTAAGTTTTATTTTAATTCACTCCAACCATTGCACTGAATAATAATCCAAATGGCAAAACAGATTACAGTACTGTACCTGCTACAGAGCTTACAGTTAATTCCTCCATTAAGCCCCTTTTGCATATCATCATATTCAAAGGTTTTTAGGCTTAACGCAGATATTTGCCATTATATTTTCTACATTTTTATAAGTTTCGTTTACATCCCCAAAATGCCAATCTGGTATGTCAGTAATAATTCTTTGATTGTTTTTATATGCGGCAGACAACTACTCATGTGCTTTATGCTGTTTTTTTAATTCACAAATGGCTTTTCATCCATAGAGCTTACAGTTAATTCCTCCATTAAGCCCCTTTTGCATATCATCATATTCAAAGGTTTTTAGGCTTAACACAGATATTTGCCATTATATTTTCTAAATTTTTATAAGTTTTGTTTACATCCCCAAAATGCCAATCTGGTATGTCAGTAATAATTATTTGATTGTTTTTATATGCGGCAGACAACTACTCATGTGCTTTATGCTGTTTTTTTTATTCACAAATGGCTTTTCATCCACTATTTGGTAAATCTGTGCAGTCATCTCTATTATATCCAGATGAACCAAAGTAATATCCTGCATTTCCAAACTCAGAGTACAAACCTTGGGTCGTTTACCCCATCTTTTGTGGTGAACTCAGAAGAAAACACAGTAACAAAGTGCAATTACACAGATCCATCGTAATGTTGTTGTTCTTGATCTGTGGTCAGTGTGTCTAGATCTGAGTGTTTGGGGGTAATAACTCATCAACATTTATGACATTTCCCCCAGTTTCACAGACAAGGTTTAAGCCTAGACTAAAATGCATGTCTGAGCTGTTTTAACTGAAATAAACTTGCACTGACATATCTTAAAGTCCCCATGAAATCAAAATTAAAGTTTTTTGGGTGTTAGTATCAATATGTTAGTCTTAAGGTTATCTATAAGGCAGCGTGCTCCAAAACAGTGACAAAATTTGCATTTAGAAGATATAAGCATTGAAACTTTTAGTTCATCGTCACTTCCGCCAAAACGGCTCAACGATTTTTTTGACATCATATCGTACTTCATCTTCACATCAAATCTTCTGACCAATCAAATGCTCTCTAGAATCCGAAGCGCCCGCCCCATACACTATAAAATAGACGCTGAAATCGGTCTGGGCAGGAATTTTAACGTGGCTGAAATCGGTCGCTAACTTTGTTTGATTGCAAAACATTTGCATTCCCCGAGAAATGTTGCATTCTCTTGCAAAACATTTGTTTTCTCGCGAAACTATTGCGTTTCCCCAAGAAACTTTGCCTTTGCTCGCAAAAGCACTGAAATATTATTTCTCTTCTCACCTCATATTAATTCCATTACAAAAGTCCATCTTATTCTTTTACCATCATCACGTCTCTTTAGCGGCTCTGTAGCTTTGGAATGACACGAGGGAGATTAAATTACGACAGAATTGTTATTTTTGGGTGAACTGTCCCTTTATAGATGCTTATTTATACAGTTGCACAGTGTATTAAAACCATAGTCTGTATAAAAACATGGACGTAGTGTCCGTGACGTCACCCGTAGGTTTCTGAAGAGCGTTTTTGAAGCTCAAAGTGGGCGGAGCCGGCCGTCGCCATCTTGGCAGCACGTCACCGCGCATCACTCCCGGATAATCGAAAATGGGCAAAGAGGCGGGAGCTGGTTGCTGAAGCCACGCCCACCTAACTCGATGGTTGTGACAGCAGCGGCAATCCACCTGTCACTCAAGTGGGCACGCCCTTAATTATGCAGAAATTTAAGGCTTAATATAATTATAAAAAAAATTCACCCCCCTCACAGTTGTCATGAAGGGCAAAATTAGCTATATAGACCAAAATAAGTTTTTGAACCAGGCTGTAAACATGTTTTTTGGGCATTTTAACGTGGGGAGTCTATGAGATTGACTCCCTTTTGCAGCCAGTTGACGAATTACAGTTTAAGTCACTTCTGTGTTGGCTTCACGAGAGAGAGCGGGAGGTTGCCGCTTGATTAAAACATGCACTGGAATTTTATATGCTTTGTTTTTAATCTCTTGATGTCAATGAATATTTATGCGGTGACTGAATTAGATTGATTTCTAGATAAGTATTGCTCTGGAAGTATGACTGTATAATCTGTGTTTTTTTACTCAGTGAAAGAATCCAGCTATCCGTCGCTCGACGGGAGCTGCTGTCATCAGCCGAGATGACAGTAATTATACAGAAGGCTTTGCTCATGTTCTCTGCCACTAAAATAGATTCTGTAAGTGATCTGCCCACGCAGCCACCAGAATAGACGCCTGAGCAAATGTGTCCACGCAGAAAGCAATTAATACTCAATATCTACCTGCCTGTGGCAATGGTTTTCATGCTAAATGTGACAACAGCATTCATTTCATTTCAGAAATCTCTGTTTTTATGGATGTATATAATGTTGTATGATGCTCCTCAGGAATAGATAGCTTTGAGAAAGCTAACTAGAGTTCTGTTTGTGAGCTGAATGTCGGGCAGCGGTGAGAGAGGTAGAACTGCTTTGCCGTGAGCATGTCCTATCCTAAGATCTGCAGTGAGGTGCAGTAGATCACTCATCAGACCGGAGAGGCTGCGGGGTTATTTGTGGTGTTACATGGTGTTTGACAAGCTTTAACCAAACTCTGGGAAATATATCTCTGGGAAACATGACAACTGAGGTATTAGTGATGCTTTCTAAGGCAAACAGCATTATTACTGTCGAACATTGCCACATCTAGAGGCCAAAATATGATGGACCAACCAACAAGACCACTCTATCAAACGTATAGCAGTTGAAAATCAGTCGAAACACCTTTGCTGCGTCTTTTGGAGGTCACATCTGACAGCTGCATACATCACTGAGGCGGCTGTATTTCAGAAAAGTAGCCTTTACTTTCCAAAGTAAGAAAGAAATTACATTAATTTACACCTCAGGAGGAATATCAGTCATTTTATAATACTTATTTTTATGTAATGAGACATCCTCAATGACATATGCATCCTCCGGAGGGCTTCAAAATAAGACACAGCTAGCAACCAAAAGCACTTCAGAAAGTGTAAAAATATAGCTTTATTTGTCGTCCATAAATTTGATAATTTGCCCTGTTGGATATCAAAGAAGTTCTCTGTGCAGACATTTAAATAGGCCAGTCACATGCTTTGTGGAGTTTTATTTGTGGTGTGTATTCATTTACATACATGTGAATGTATATCTGAAGGCAGCTGACTGTCTTCAGCAAGGTTTCAGAGGCATTTTCTTTCCATCTTACTGTTACTCCTGCATTATGACGCAGTGTTAGCAAGGATAATGTTTTGCTGGAGATGAGGAACGAGGATCTTTATTTTATCAAGAACATAAAGAAAAAGAACTAAATAAATCCAAAAAACACAAGGAAACCTAGAAACTAGGGAAAAGCAAACACAAAACAGTTCAGCAAAATGTAGAGGCAAACTAATGAAACAAGACAGGACCAAGAACCGAAGAAACAAATGGCTATAAATACAAAAGAAAACAAGGAGCTAAACTAGACACAGAGACAAACAGAAAACCATAGCAACACTGAAGAACCATAGAAACAGGAAACGAACAAACTACGTCCACATTAAACAAAACACGAGAATGAGAACATAAAGAACATGACAATAAGTGCAGCTGTTTTGTGTACAGTGGTAACCACTACATTTCCATAATTATATCCATAATTATAATTACACTACCGAGAAAAACGTTTGGAATAATTGTGATTTTGTTAATGTTTTTGAAAGTCTCTTTTGCTCACCAAGGCTGCATTTATTTGTTCAAAAATACAGTAAAAAAGACAATATTGTGAAATATTATTACAATTTAAAATAACTGTTTTATATGTCAGTATATTCTGAAAATGTCATTTATTTCTGTGATCCGCAGCTGTATTTTCAGCATCATTACTCCAGTCTTAAGTGTCACATGATCTTCAGAAATCATTCTAATATTCTGATTTGCTGCTCAAGAAACATTTCTGATTATCATCAATGTTGAAAACAGTTGTGCTGCTTAAAACGTTGAACTTTATTCCACCTGTCTGAGTTGTTTCGTAACCGACAAATTCAATTGGTATCTGTAAAATATTAATAATGTTACAAAAGATTAAATAAATTATGTTCTTTTGAACTTTCTATTCATTAAAGAGTCTGGGAAAAAACTGTATCAAGGAGAAAGAAATATTAAGCAGCAAAAACTGTTCAGCATTGACAGCAATAAGAATTATTAATAATTGAGCACCAATTATAACCGATAGTAGAGCAGCAAATCTGCATATTAGAATGATTTCTGAAGATCATGTGACACTGAAGACTGGAGTAATGATGCTGAAAATACAGCTGCGCATCACAGAAATAAACTAACATAGAAAACAGTTATTTTAAATTGTAATAATATTTCACAATATTCCTGTTTTGCTGCATTTTTGATCAAACCCTGATGAGAATAAGAGACTTTTTTCAAAACATTAAAAATCTTATGTCTGGTGATTTAGTCCAGCTACGAGTGTGTCTGACAGTAGGGATGTGTGTGTGTGTGTGTGTGTTTGTGGAGGCTAGAGAGGTGAGGCCACCGCTGGGCTCAGAGGGTTAATGTATACTGCGTTTGCAGGTGGCTGTTAACGAGTGGGCAGGAGGGGAATTTAATTAGTACCACCTCGAGAGCTTGACCTTCTGTTCAAAGCCCTGGTGAGAGCTGCATTCAGCTCCTTCCCCGCCAGAGCGACTGTATTATTGATAGAAGTGAGAACGGTCAACAAATGCAGGGGGTCTAGAAAATCATAATGCACACCCCAAGCTTTTAAAAAACACAAAAGTAAAGCCAGAACACTCTTTGAAAAGAGAAAGAAATTGTTTTCTGATGCACAAACAATTTTCTTTTTCCCCAGACACATTTATCTGTCTAGCAAGAAGCAGATGTAAGATATAAGACTGGCGAGAGAAACATATTTGAGCAGCATATTTGAAAAACATATTTGAGCAGCAAGAAGTCACAGGAATTTGGCCTGAAATCATGTTACTAAACAAATATAATCAGATAGAAAGCTCTGCAACTAAGTGATGAAGGCTGAAGCAAGGCTGAAATGCTTTCAATAGTTTTTTAGTTTGATGTTATTTTATTTTATTTGCTTGTATTGTTTATATATATATATATATATATATATATATATATAGAGAATCAGCTCATGGGGAAAT
>NW_015507153.1:98891-112103 GCF_001515645.1 Sinocyclocheilus grahami
GGTCCTCATATGGCTTGTTAACTGAGGGGTGTTACAGAGTATTTGTTAAATATAGCTAACAAAATATATATTGTGTGTTTGATTGGTTCAGACGCTACATATATATATAGTATTGATGTATTTTGGTTGGATCTCACAAAAAAAAATCATTAAGGTAATATTTCAATAGAAAATTAAGAGAAAATATAGGAGTGTCATGTTCTCCTGCATTGTGTGCTTATTACAGCACAACATTATGACAAGGAGTTATTAGGAATTATTTTTTTATGTAATGAATAGAAAGCCTATATATGTAAAAAAAAAAAAAAAAAATTATACATTTTCCAATTTTCTGAATATTTGTACTGGCTCAATATTCTTTTCTTGTTCCTTTTCCTTTGTTAATCAGTTTTCTTCATCTTGTAGTCTCCACTGAGAGCTGTGGCCAATAATGTGGACTGAGTACAGAGATTAGATACTAGAGGATAAATCTAGAAAGCAAATTATACCATTTGCTTTTGTCAAGTGACAATGATGACTGAGCAATACTGCTTTAGCCAGCAGCTTTTACCACTGAACCAATGCAACTTTATTCAAATTAATATCCGTCTGTGTTGGCGTCTGTTAGCACTGGACCTGCAGATGCTGAGAGAGTGAACCAGAATGCCAGAAAGGTACACATTTATTTTCAAACCCTTCTGAAGCAGATGCCATTCCTGACGCAGTCCTTGGTGTGTAGAGAATTTGATATAGTCCTACTTTCATTGGATTTCTGAGACCAAAATATTTGATCTTTCTATGCACTCATTTTCCAGCTGCTTGTCCTATGTGCAGTCTGGATGCCTGCGTACATGGCCAGTCCATCACTGGGCTATATCATATTCATAGTATTCAAAGTAAACTTTTTGCATTTATATGAAATAATTTCTGTAATAAAGCATAATAAACCACTGTAGTGTGTGTGTTTGAAGTCTGTTTGAATGCAGCAGAGGATTAGTGTGTGTGTGTGTGTGTGTGCATTTGTGTGTGTGTGGGTGCGTGTGTGTGTGCATTTGTGTGTGTGTGTGTGTCTGTATGTCTGTGTGTGTGTGTTTGTGCGTGCGTGCGTGTGTGTTTAAGAGGGCACTCACTCACTCCAGAAGATTGCAGAGATAATCCAGCATCTCTGATGGCTCCAGGCCTTCCAGGGATTTACAGTCTAGCATACATGTCTATCCTCTTTTAAAAAATGCTGGTAACTGATGTGCTCCATATGCCACACAACACCCAAATGAGCAGAGGAACATTATACCAGCCTGGAGTCATCCTGGTAGATTAGTAGAGATTCTAGTAAGATTCACTTCAACAGGGTTCATACAAGGTCCTTAAAGTGCTTATAGAACATGCATTTACTTTAAGTACAAATTTAAGTATTGGAAAATTTGAATTACTTGAATTCAGATTAAATATGTATGCATTACCATGCTTAGAACAAAGAAACATAATCCAGAAGGCATATCATAAAAGTAATAAATGCTCACCAAGCAGCTGTTCAGGGGTGCGTTTCCCAAAAGCAACTATGGTCGCAAGTTCCTTCATTACCGATAGAGTTAAATGGAACTTGCGACCATAGTTAGCTAACGATGCTTTTGAAAAACACACCCTTCTGAGCAGCTGACAAATGCCCAAAGCCCCTCTAAAACCACCAGACTAGACCAACCTGATCATTGTAAACCAGACTGCAGGCATTTTTCAGCAGGGAAGAGCTTGTATCGTCACAAAGCCCATACTGTATATGTCCAGGTTTATGCATCACCTATCAGTTAAGAGAGCTTAATGAAGTCCAGTGCTGGTTTTCTCCATTAGACCAGTGAGAGGTGTTCTACTCTTTCAAGACATTATTTTCCAGGAATATCCAGGAATTCCAGGAATCTGTAATATGCATCATAACTTGTGAGAGGGAGGGCTCTATCGTGGCTATTAGCATTGGCTTTATGTTGTAGCACAGCTATGCAAATAAACATGGTATTGCATCTCAAGTGGTTTGGCAATGGTTTAATAGAATTCAGTTTAGTCAACTTAAATGATTAAATATTTTTTACCAAAGTCAAAGTTGAATAATCTATTAATTTGTTCAGTTGCTGTTTCCAAACCCCTGATCCAGGACTGCATTCCACTTCTCATTTAGACACACTTGTGAACTTCCCAAAGCTCTTGCCCTGCACCATATTTGCATTTTTGGGTGAGGGAAGTGTGAACAGACCCTCAACCCCTCGATTTTGTCAGTGGGAAGAAGTCTGCTCAAATGTACATGCAGTCCTGCTCACAAAATGCAACAGTGAGAACTTGTGCAACACAAATGACGTGCATCCATGAGACGGAGGGAAGATTGTGAGGAAAGGGCACAAAAATCTGCCCATTACTGGTGGTTTGGTTTGTTATTTTGAACATGTGCTGTAAGAGGCACAGTTTAGCTGCAGCCTCAAGCAGAGCAGAAAACAGCATGAATCCACAGCGTTCAGCTTTGCTTTGGGGACCTGTAGACTCGCCTGAATAATGGCATAATCCCTGACCGAGAGAGATGCTTTCAGCCAGATAGCAGCATCACCTCAGCTCTCAATCACATTTATGGGCATGTTCAGCCATGTGTTATTTGTTATTGGTGTTATGAGGTACCCATAGCAGAGATGTTATGCGGAGAGGACATTGATCTGTGTTTATGATTGTAAAAACACAGAGCTCACTGACAGTTTTCCTTGCAAGCTGACTATAAATGACTGCATAAACAATGTTTGTATTGTTGTGTAGCAAATGTCTAAACATCCTTCAAGGGATGGTTCTTATAATAATCTTATACGATTTTTCTTATCAGATAAATTTGTCTTATTTTAAAGGGATAGTTCACCTTCAGTTGCTGGTCCCCATTGACTAACATAGTGTTTTTTTTTCACACTATGTAAGTCAATGGGGACCAGCAACTGAAGGTGAACTATCCCTTTAAAATAAGACAAATTTGTCTGATAAGATTTTCAGATAAGTATTTATTATGATTCAAATAACTAAATTCTTTTTTCAAATATAAACCTCCAAAATTATTGCTTTTGAAAATACATGTGTGTTCCTATACAACTCAGCCAGGTGTATGAAGCTGTGACTAACGTGGTAAGAAAAACACAATTGATTCAATATTCTCTGACAAATCTTAAACTTTCATTCTGTTTTGCTTCTCGGATAGATGTTTTAGAGTCTACTGAGCAGGAGTTTCGCTAGTGGGTGGAAAGGTGGGATTTCCAGAGCCAGAGAATACATTATGGCTAAATACCCTGAAAGTTGCCTCAGTTTTTTTTTTAATACTTCTGGACTCTGGAGGTGTGCAACTTTCTGAAATACCTCCCAGCTCTCTAGTGTTAGTTTGTATTTATTTGCTCATAGATAACAAAGGAAGATTCCTACACATAAAATTAAAAAAATGTGGCAATAAAAGTGAATCTTGCAGATTAATTTGAGAAGTGCCTACACTCTAAAAAATGCTGGGTTAAATACAACCCAGTGCTGGGTAAAATAGGGACAAACCCAGCAATTAGGCTGTTTTGACCCAGTTAAATGTTTATGTAAATGTTAAATGTTTAACCCAACCTTCTGGGTAGTAACCCAACCGCTGGGTCAAAACAACCCAATTGCTGGGTTTGTCCCTATTTTACCCAGCACTGGGTTGTATTTAACCCAGCATTTTTTAGAGTGTATGGTTTGCATGTTTGTTGCACGGTGGTCTTGGTCTTGACTTGGTTTCGGTTTAGGTGGTCTTGTCTCCAACAATGATTAAAGGTGTAAGAGACAGAGCTATCCCGAGCTTTAATGGACTGCACAACTACTTCTACTAGTTTAGAGCACTGTGTAGCTGTTTTTCTCAGATGAATCCCTTGTGCCAGGTATTCACATACTGTGACGATGAAGAGGACGAGACCTCTGATATTTTTCAGAGGTCTATTGATCTACATATTACCATATATACCAGCTATTTGGAAAAAATAGATTATTATACCAGTTCCAAAGAGAACTACCCCTCAGGAGTACAACGATTATCACCCAGTTGCCTTAACTTGTACTGTAATGAAGTGTTTGGAGAGGATTATGGTGGGGAGGCTTAAGGAAGAGGCCAAGGACCATCTTGATCCTTATCAGTTCTCTTATCAAATCAACAGGGGCACGGATGATGCGATCCTTACCGTGGTGCACCATGTTTTAAAACATTTGGAGGATCCAAAGGCTTATGCCAGGTTGCTTTTTCTCGATCTGAGCTCTGCTTTTAATACCGTGAAGCCACACCTTACAGTAAGAAGGTTATTTCCTTTAACCAGGAAATTAACGTTCTTAGAATTGACAAGACGGTTGACCCTGAGTGGTCAGCTAAATATCTACAGTGGATCTAAAATATGAATAGTTAATTATAACTAGTTATGGTTAATTATTCATATTTCCTGTCGTTGAGCTAAATTCGCTACAACTGACACCCTGTTTTTCTCAGATGAATCCCTTGTGCCAGGTATTCACATACTGTGACGATGAAGAGGACGAGACCTCTGATATTTTTCAGAGGTCTATTGATCTACATATTACCATATATACCAGCTATTTGGAAAAAATAGATTATTATACCAGTTCCAAAGAGAACTACCCCTCAGGAGTACAACGATTATCACCCAGTTGCCTTAACTTGTACTGTAATGAAGTGTTTGGAGAGGATTATGGTGGGGAGGCTTAAGGAAGAGGCCAAGGACCATCTTGATCCTTATCAGTTCTCTTATCAAATCAACAGGGGCACGGATGATGCGATCCTTACCGTGGTGCACCATGTTTTAAAACATTTGGAGGATCCAAAGGCTTATGCCAGGTTGCTTTTTCTCGATCTGAGCTCTGCTTTTAATACCGTGAAGCCACACCTTATGCTCTCCAAACTAAATAGTATGGCTGTTAATCCATGTAGCATTAAATGGTTCCATGCATTTCTTACGAATAGGACTCAACAAGTTAAAATCAAGCAGACTTTTTCCGAATGTCGGCCCATTAGTATTGGTGTTCCCCAGGGGTGTGTTTGTTCACCACTCTTATTTACATTGTACACAAATGAATATAGGAGTCACCATCCGGGGAATATTGTCGTTAAATTTTCAGATGATACTGCCATTCTTGGTCGTTTGTACAAGGATGAGGACCTTAAGTGTTACACTACAGAGATTGCTGACTTTGTGTTATGGAGTAAAGAACATAGTCTTGTAATTATTGTTAGTAAAACAGAGGAAATTATCTTTGATTATAAATCAGTAGGCAATCACTCACCTATCATGATTAACAACAAGCCTGTTAGACATGTTGCATCATACAAATATTTAGGTTTGCTTATGCATAATAAACTTTCATGGGAGGTGCATGTGGATAATCTGTGTAGAAGGGTGCAACAAAAAATTTACTTTTTGAGGAGGCTTAGATTATTTGGAGTGGCTCAGAGTCAAGTTGTTGTTTTATCATGCCTGTATTGAATACATCTTACTGTATGGTATAGCAACCTGGTTTGGTCATTTGAAAGTTACTCTTAGATCTCAGCTGAACCATTTGGTGTGTACTGCTATGAAAGTGGTTGGTCTGAGGATTTATCCCAATTTTCAGTCTGTTTTTAATAAGGTTATTCTTAAACAGGCAATGAAAATGACTCGGGACCCTTCTCATGTGCTTCAGCGAGAATTTGAATTACTTCCATCTGGTCGACGTTTTCGTATTCCGATGTCTAGATATAACCGTTATAAAAACTATTTTGTTCCTTTGGCTACAAGGCTGTTCAACTCTGATTCAGGGGACACGACTGTATGATTGTTATTATTGATGTTGGTACTTTGTTGTGCCGTTTTACCCATATTGCCCAAAACAAATTTCCCTCTTGAGGGACAAATAAAGTAAAGATTATGTTCCATTCACATTTACAGCTTCAAAGGGAAGGAGATGTAAAGAGTTGCAACCATGTTCGCTCAACTGTACGTTCTGCTTTGTTTTATTCAGGGTATTGCCTGACCCTAAAGTCATGTACAAACAAACTGCTGGTAGCTTTGCATGTTGGTCAGACAGACGGTTTCTGTCGAAGTGGGTGGTCTTGGCCAGAATAAGCTCCAGATTAGATCAGTCAAGATGGGAAATCGGTTATGTGTATAGTCACAAATCAGGTTAGAATATAACACAGAGCAAAAGAGAAAAGAGACACGTTCAGTAATCACATTTTCTGTTTGGATAGGAGTTTTAGGAAGAATAAAAGGATGCACTGAATATGTCTCTGTCTATAATAATGCACTCTAAAAAATGCTGGGATGTTTCAACCCAACTCTGGGTCAAATATGGACTAACCCAATTTTTACCTTAAATTTTTAAGTCCATATTTGACCCAAAGTTGGGTTGAAACAACCCAGAATTTTTTAGAGTGTAGCTTGATCTCTTGTTACTGGATGAGGAATAGCCCATATTTACACTCTCGAAAAAAAAGTGCACTAATATGTACACTTTAAGTACTTTAAGAGCTGAATTTTGCAAAACAAGTTAATACTGTGGTGAAAACTATACGATTAATAGCTCAAATAAAACCAATGCTCTCATCGAGAGATTTGGAGACGATCATCCATGTTTTTATAGAATCTAGATTGGACTACTGTAATGTTGTGTATGTAGGAATCACTCAGTCATTGGTAAATCAGTTGAAGCTTGTTTAAAATGCTGCCGCTAGACTGACTGGTATGAGGAAGAGTGACAGAATCACTCCGATTTTAACATCCCTGCACTGGTTACCAGTTAGATACTGGATCGATTTTACACTCTAAAAAATGCTGGGTTGTTTCAACCCAACTTTGGGTCAAATATGGACTGACCCAACTTTTGGGTTACATCAACCCAGCATTTTTTTTAGAGTGTACTGTACAGCACTTTGGGCTGCTCTTGTGGCAGTAGAAATGTGCTATATAAGATATAAACTAAACTAAACTACTAATGTATAGGCTACTTTTAAAGTATTAATATGTACCTTTAAGGTACTAACATGTACAATTTAGTGGTAAATAAGGTACAAAGATGTTAACTAACAGTTTTTCCTCATTTCAGTATCTGAGGCAGTGAGAGTAAGAGAATTTCCCAGAAGAATTTCTCTTATTTTTAATCACTGCTATGAAGTATGTATATCTATAGTATGTTCACGAGCAAGTACGAGGTCTCAGCCTTTTGTTTTCCAGACTTTTGTCCCTTCAGATTCAATGGGATATGCTGCTGTGCAGCTTCTAGCTCTCTCTCTCTCTCTCTCTCTCTCTCTTATTTGCCCATCGCTGCACACTATAACGCTGCATTGTTCAACAACATGAATGCAGATAAGGCGTGAATAAAATAAGGATTTTTTAAAATCTCGTGCAGTCCTGAACGACTGAACTTCATCACATGAATCTGCGTACATTGCTCTTTCTGAGTGTGTGTGCGCTCCTAATTAAGCGAACAGAAATCTATAGGAGTTAACCAGAGTCTGCAAAATACTGCAGCCCTCCAGCAACTCTGTTGATAGACATTATGCATGTCGCATTTGGCTGCCAGGTAAAGATAGGTTTGTCTGAATTATTGATGGCACATACATTAAGTGTGGTGTATATTAATCTGTGGGGCTTGCGAAGGCAAATATCTCCTTTCTAAAGCTCTACCCAGTAAGCAACATCCTATTAATCACCCAGAACAGACTGGCAACAGCATATCAGCACCCAGACGTCATGCGCTCAGCTAAAAACAACTTAGTAACTATTCAGCAATGCACCGACAGCAACATCATACATGTATTTATTAAACTTGTACAGTATAGCAGGGTGTTTCTTCAACCACAGGCATTTTTATTTCCCAGGTATTGATTTTTTTATTGTGACTAACTGATTTCAAGTTTATTTATTTTTGTTGGAATAGTTCAACCAAAAATAAAAAATAAAAATAGCTGAAAATGTCCTCACCCTCAGGCCATTGAAGATGCAGGTGAGTTTGTTTCTTCATCAGATTTGGAGAAATGTAGCATTGCATCACTTGCTCAGCAATGGATCCTCTGCAGTGAATGGGTGCCGTCAGAATGAGAGTGTGAAAGGTGACTTTTAAGAGAGCTTATGTTCTAAAGGTCCACATGACCAAAAGTGTGATTTGCAGAAACACCAACTGCATGCATGCATTGCATGGATGTTGTTGTAATGTTTTCTTCATTGAGATTGTGGGTTTCGCCTGATTGCATTTTTGTGTATGTACATACATTCACAAAACAGGCTAAAACGCCCAACAATTAAGGAATTGGCAGCTGGGTGGGACACATTCTTGAAGGTCCAGATAAGAGACAGGTACATGTGAGTATCCCAAAGAGTAAAGTGAGCAGTGTGACGATAGTGAGGGAGAGCTGAGTGCATCTGTGACACCCTGACAGAGCAAAAGCATTTCACTGCCTCACAGCATCATAATAATGCGAAGGAGACTGGCCTGGACGATCATTTAATCAATGAGAAAAAGTATAAGAATAGTCCACGCAACTAATTTGTAGGCGCGTTCAGTCACAAATTATGTGTTCAGATGCATAATTTCAGACGCTATTGGTTCTATGAATGCAGAACATGGAAACAGAAAATATTTATTTTAATCTATAATTAATTTGAGAAGACTTAAATATTAAATAATGTCATGTTAACATTTCTGTGAGTAGTAACTTTGGAGGTTGTGTACTAAGGCTCAGTGTTCTTGTGGATGTGTGTACTGTATATCCATCGCTGCAGTGCGTCTGGTGTCTATGAGCGTCCCTGCAGACTCAGGTGTCGTTCATGAGGTGAAAATGATGTATGAGCAATGTACGGTATCCCTCAGAGTCCCTTCAAAACACTCTGACGCGGCACAAAGCTTCCTCAAAGCAGATGAGATGCTCTCTGAATATGGAGCTCTAGTTGAAGCTGAGTGTGATTTGGGTATAATTGCTGTGCCAAATAAAACTGTACAGATATTTTAGCAGTTATTACGTATGTCCTGTATTTCTAGTGACTAAACCTGCAATGCCAATCACTTGTGAATTAAACATTTAGTTCTTAATTTTAGTAAATTGACCGATTTCGTTCACTGAATAAGCGGTTTCTCAGGTAGTCACATGAATGCTAGACATACACTCTAGATGGCGCAGTCCGATAGGTCTAACTCAATCTGACCTGATGACATCATCACATGGCACAGCTGATTGGTCCTCTTCTGTATCGGTAGCCAATGAGCTCGCTGCTCAACATTCAAATATATGACTAGTGCTTGCCGTAGCAGTTGCAGCTTGCTTCAGAAACCCTTCCCCTTCCCCAGCTCCACCTGTATAGATCTGCTACGAGGTGATTCATGTACGCTATATGGGGGTTATTTCATGTATGTTATATGTGCAGCAGCAGTATTTCTTACATGCTCACAGCAGCTTGTTTTGGATGTATTGGCAGTAACAAATCTCGGTACTTGCTCTGCCGCAGCAGCAGCGTAGCAGATCTATTCCGCCAAGACCAAATACATTAACATTGTCATGTACATTACCATGCCAATCCCTCCGAGAGTTGTCATGACAGAAATATATATGTATAGTAATTTTTAGTGTTGTTTTTTTAAATAAATAAATTAATTCATTAATTCTCTAAGTGCATACCCTCATATCCTCAGATCCCGCAAGTGCCAAAAATAGGACAGCCATGATTTCTTAAATTAACATGTCCCAATTCAGAGAGTATAGGTTCTAAGAAAAGATCTCAAAATGTAATCATTCCAACATTACAGAGTTATGTGAATGCTAGATGTCAGTGTTTGATGATTCACATTTGATTCAGTATGATTTAGCAGTTTAACAAGATCTGGAGTGGATTGTGAGCACATGTGCTTTTGGTGGTTGTGTTTTGGTGTGTGTAAGTCGCTTTGATGCATTATTGATGCTGTCAGCAGGTAGCGGAGGACAAACGGGTGTGAATTGGCTACGTTTAAAAATCCATTAATGCAAGCATCCTGCTGCAGCTGGATTAATGGTCTAATTGAGGTCTAAAAAGCTCCATCAGACGGTAGTGTCTCTACTCCTCCTGCTGCGTCTGCCTCTCAGCATAGCGCACTGACAGTATTTCATAAGTCAAAGAGCTGTCTTTACCAGTTAATCTACTCCCATATGTACACTACTGAGCAAAGATTGTAACGCTTCAAGCACAATTATGTTTACAGCCATTTATTTGGGTAATATGTCTTTATTTGCTTCAAGAAGCTTTATTTGTTTTTCATTTTATACTAATCCATCAAGTTGCTACAGTACACTTTTTTGCATCCTATGGCTGACAGCGAGCTACATTACCTGCAAAACGAATTGTGTATTCTCATTACAATTAATAAATGTAACATTTATTTACTTACATACTTACTCCTCCTCCTATTCCACCATAAGATGTGATCTGTCTAATTTTATGGACAAAATTAGTTTTTTTTACTAATATCAGAACATTGACAAAAAGCTCACAACCAACAATCAAGACGCACATTTTAAAAAAAAAAAAAAAAGGACAAAAAAAAACAACAACTAACAATTGTCTAACAATTTCTTCCAATTGCTTGGATACAACTTAATTAGATTTTTTTTGAAAATGACACAACATAACATCAAAGTGTTACCATTTCATCATGTAAATTACACATTACATATGAGATGACTGTCTATTTATTTCATTACAAAGATCTAATGATCAACTGCTACAACTGCTCCAAATGATAAGCAACAGTTGCATTACCCTAAATGCATTGTTTTATGGAGCGTTTGTTTATGTTTAGATTATAAAAGTCTCTCTGAGTGAGGAGGAGGATTCATATCGCTATATTTACAGATTTTACAGTAATACAGGCTATAGCTGTCACATTAGAAAATACACATACATTACTCCCTACATGACAATACTGACGTAAAAATCCATAATGTTTGTAATGATATCAGTTCAGTGTGTCATCAAAAGGTGTGATGAAGATGAACATGGGCATGAGGTGTAGTGTAGAACAATTTGACATATAAGTATATACTGTATTTTGGCTGTTTCAGGGTGACTTACAGTGTTTTGCCAGTCTCTACCATGGTAAGGCCTCTGTTTACAGTCGGCATACTGTAATGTAAAATGCTGTATTTGATGCCATCTATCTCCCTTCTTCCGAATGTGTCTCTGATCAATTTGACAGATTTATTGATTGTTTCATCTCTCTAGTACTATATCTTGCTCTGTGTTCACAAATTGCAAATCTCTCTCTTTTGTATTAAAATATTGTATTAAATAATAGACAAACATATTAAACTGAATGAGAAGAGAGGCAAATGAAAAGTTTGATATTAATAGCATTATGAAAGGCAGATACTGTGAATTAAATGTTTATATACATAAAAATGTATTTTGTTTTTTGAAAAGGATACTTTGTGATTTTGTGTTTTGTACTAATGCAGTTAAGAAACATGCTGAAATGTAATAAGATTGTAATAAGAATGTAATAAGCATTTTGAAAAAATAAATAAAAACACCTGTAATAATCCAAAACAAAGACTTTAGAAACATTGAAATTACTGGGAAAACCAACCAATGTACAGCGAAGAACAGACAAATAAGAACTGATTATAAATACAATCAAACAAGGAACAGGTGAACATAATCAGTTATTATAGAAACAAATCAGGACACATTCAGAAACCAAGGCAATGAAAGAAACGTACTAGAACACAAGAAGCAAGAAAACAGAAATAACAGAATATCAAATGAATATCAAAATACGCATCTCTGAATAAATGTAACTAGGCATAGGACGGTATCAAAAAAAGTTGAAAAAAACTGTTGTCATAATAGTTTTAATAACTTTTTTTAATATAACAAAAAGAACTGGACATTTAAATACATTAAAGGAATACACAAAAATGTATAAAGCAAACACATTTCAAACAGATTAAAATGCAAAAGAATTATAAAGAACAAAAGCTAACAGTTTACAATAAGGTCTCATTAGTTATCCTTAGTTAATGCATTAACATTAACATTAACAATGAGCAATAGCTACATTTTTTACATAAGTTATTATACTTTGTTTAAAAAAATACAACTGTAAGTACATGTTTGCTTGGGTCCATTAAATAATACAGTTACATGTTGTAGTCCAGATTAAAATGTAAAAAGTTTAACAATAAATAGCCTATTAAGTCTAAGGGTGCACTCACACTAGGCGATCCAAACCGTGCCCAAGTGCGTTTGACTAGTGCAATCGCTCTGTACTGTGCCCGGGCGCGGTTCGTGTGGCCGTCCCTGGCCCGGTTGGAAGAAGTGGGCCAGAGCACGGTTGAGTACACCCTAAGTATTTAAGTATTCAGTGCTGCTATATGAATCTGAATGGCTGTTTGAAACATTTAATTCCTGTTCAGAAGCAGAAAGTAGCGCAGTTGCTTTGTTTCCGGGGTAACGGCTGCATTTCTGCTGCTCCATCAGTGCCACCTGCTGTCAGACAGTGAATATGCGCTTTCATTCAGTGCGTCTCCTTCACTCGCTCTGATCGGTGTTGTGCATTGTAACCAGTTGATGGGTGAAGTATTCTTAAAATGCATTAAAAAAAATTGAATAATTTGTAGTAAATAATTATTCACAGTATTTTGAAGTGCCCACAATAACAATATTGTGCATGCTCTTATTATCGTGATATATCGTAGGCCTATTACCGAATACCGGCACGGTAACAAAACAGGACATTACAGTGGCCAATTTGTATGAATATGTACAATCTACTCACACCCCACTGAGGGTTAGTTTTAGGGGTAGAGACACATGATTTGAGGTGTCTGTAGTACAAACAGTGAGGATGAGTTACACACTTAGGGTTATAGGATTGTCCAGATACCGAGTCCTCTTTATGAGCAATAGTAAAAGTTTGTCCTGAGAGTTTGTGACTGATACTGAGTGAGAGGAATCAGGAGGAAAAAGAGGGAAACCTGAAAGGATGCTCACACAGTGATTGAGTGACAGAGAGTGAGAACGAGGAGAATTAGGAGATTAAAGGAGCAGGACTGGATTAGTTCTCAGGTTTTAATGATGCAAATGGAAATGTTAATGCTGCACACACTGCTTCACTGGCACACTTTCATAGATGGGTTATACTTCTCTCTGAGGTCTTCTCTCTGCAAAACTGGTTTTAGCATGCATGTTCACTTAGTGT
>NW_015507154.1:0-3922 GCF_001515645.1 Sinocyclocheilus grahami
TATAACTAGTTATGATTAATTATTCATATTTCCCATGAACTGATTAGTTACAAGTGTGTACAGTAAAAGTCATTATGTCTATGGAGTGTCCCCGTAAACCAGATTTATATTATTACTCAAAATGATTGACCTGTGCAAAATTTACACCCATGAACATAACAGCTTTTTACAATATAAATTATATTAAATTATGTTTATGAAAATATAAAAATGCAGAAGGTTTACTGTGATGGGTAGGTTTAGGGGGGATAGAGTATAAAATTAATTAATATAATGTAAATATGAATATAAAAGTTTGTAAATATGATGTAGAAACTTTCATTTTCTGTGAAACTGCGTTGCAACAATTTGTTTTGTCAAACAAAAGTTATAAGAAATTAATGTGAATTGAATTAAATTGTCTATGTAAAGTCTCCATAAACATGACTGGACATGTCCGTGCCCCCAATAGTCCTTATCGTTTGACCTGTTAAAATATATATATTTTTTCCCCCGATCCTGGTAAAATGTGCGACGTTTTTTTAATTTTTAGCGATGACTAAAACTAATGTAAATGTTTTGCTTTGCTTCATATCATATGCGATCGCCTAATTCATATATTTTCATTTAAAAGAAGATAATAATAATATTCGGACGATTGAATGTTGTGTTGGTGTAGCCTACTTGTCTATCCTAAACTACAGTGGCCAAGTGACCAAGAGAACAGCATGAACATTGGGGGGTTGTGTTTGCGGAACGATGTATGTTATAGCCTAATACATCGTGTACACTCACTAATCAAAGAGTGACAGCTTTTGAGTGGTTATGAGCACTCTTTGCAAGCTTTCTAGTCAATAATCCATTTAAAATGTAGCCTAGAACTTTGTTTTTCGGCCAGACACACGTTGCAAAGTTTCGGGAATGACGTCAGTATATTTATGCGGGATTCACTCTCGAAGTAGCAGTGATTGACATAGTGATAACCATAGCAACAGGCGGGACAAAATATGTGAAAATGTGCATTAAGACTAGAGCACCCTCACTCATTTCAGAAGCACCCTCAGTGATTATTGCTGGAACCTGGTTGATACGCTTTTATTGCAAAACTATATACAAAAACAACAAAATACAAATGCACTAAATAAAATAATTGAATAAATGCATATTTACAATTTAAGCACTTAACTCAAATAAGTAGGGTATTAATAAAATATATAACAAGAGAAGGCTGACTATAATCAGCTTGCTTCCATTTAGTGAGATAAGCCTTCTCCTCACCTCAATTAGAAAAAAAGCTCTTCATCTTCAGTGATGCGAAGACAACATTTGAGCATGTACACGCAATATCTGAGTGAGAGCAGAGCCAATTCATAAAAGAACAATATTTAAAAGCACACGTTCAGTTTTGTGTGAGTGAAGGAAATCCGCTTGGGAGTGGAGAGATTCGTCCTCGCGCACATGGATCACGTAACATTATGCACTCTGGACATTGTCATTAAGATCACACTATAGAAACCGCCTAAAATTAAACGCAATATCTGAGTGAGAGCAGAGCCAATTCATAAAAGAACAATATTTAAAAGCACACGTTCAGTTTTGTGTGAGTGAAGGAAATCCGCTTGGGAGTGGAGAGATTCGTCCTCGCGCACATGGATTGCGTAACATTATGCGCTCTGGACATTGTCATTAAGATCACACTATAGAAACCGCCTAAAATTAACTATAAAGAGGAGAAGAAAGCAGCCCTAGGCAGCTGCCTACACATGCCAGGGTCCGCCACTGCCAGATGCAGTTAGAAATTTACTAAAAACAAGCCTATCGCAAGACATCTGGTAGGGGGGGGCGCCTGGTAGACACCACGTAGACACGCCCTTGCACATCTGAAGGAATTAAACCTGACCCCAAGAAAGGGGAGGCCGTGTGTGGAGCACCCAGACCACAAAATGTAAGTCAGCTGAGATCTTTTCTGGGTACATGTGGGTATCTAATGACGTTTATTCCTGACTTTGCAAACATCTCAGAACCACTCAGATGACTAACAAGAAAGGATGTTCTATAGGAATGGACAACTCAGACTGAACAGTCATTTAACAGCATGAAAGTAGCTCTAACAAGTGAACCTTGTCTTGCATATTTTCATCTTAATGCACCAATGTATGTGATGAGCGATGCTAGCCCTGTTGGTCTCTGGGCTATTTTGCTCCAAAGACAAGGAGATGGACACAACAAGCCAGTCACTTATGCAAGTCGTTCCCTAACTGCCACAGAGAGATGGTATTCCCAAATAGAGCGTGAAGCTCTTGGTTGTGTTTGGGCTGTTGAGCATTTCAGAACATATCTGTGGGGAGGAAAATTTACATTACAGACTGATCATAAGCCTCTAATTCACATGTTTAATCCTGAAAAAGCCACACTGCTTCCACCACATATACAGCGTTTAGGATGGAGGCTGCAGCCATATGATTATAAAATAGAGCATATAGTCGGTAAGACAAATGTTGCTGATTCTTTATCTAGGCTTCCCTTGCCAAAGACTGAAACCACTGAATATGTGGAGGATTATGTGAAGAAAGTATTGCTGGTGCAGACACATGACTTACAGGCAATGACAATTGATGTCATTAAAGAGGCGACAGAAAAAGATCAACATCTTCAGCAGCTGATTCAAGTGGTCCAAACAAATCAGTGGCCACACCCAGTTCCAGAAGTGTTAATTTCGTATCAGCGCTGTGCAACTGAATTATCAGTATTTGATGGACTTGTACTTCGTGGAGGTAGAATTGTGCTTCCCTCTTCTTTAGTAAAAATGGCTTTGGGACTTGCTCATGAGACACACCAGGGCATTGTGAGAACAAAGCAGTACCTGAGGAGTAAGTTTTACTGGCCCAACATGGATTTGGATGTTGAGAGAATAGTCAGAGATTGTGCAGCATGTGTTATAAACCAACCTCTTCAGGAGGCTCAACCACTGCAACCTCTTGAGCTGCCCCCAAGGCCGTGGACAAAACTGGGAATTGACTTAGTAGGACCAATTCAAGGTGAATATGTTCTGACTGTCATTGACTACTACACTTCTTTTCCTGAGGCGGCCGTAATAGCTGACATCTCCTCACAAACAGTTACAGCAGAACTGATTATGTTTGCTCGATTTGGATATCCATCAGAAGTTGTAACTGACAATGGTAGACAATTTGTCAGTCAAGCATTTGACACATTTCTAAAGAATGGAGTGTAGCGAATCAGCTCAAGGGGAAATATGAATAATTAATCATAACTAGTAATAATTCATTATAAATATTTAGATCCACTGTAAGTATTTACTTGACCTCTCAGGGTCAACTGTCTGTCAATTCTAAGAATGTTAATTTCCTGGTTAAGGGAATAACTTTCTTACTATACAATTCTACACAGAGCCTGTAGCATAAATCTGCATGATTAAGGGACTCCAGTTATGAGCAAACAATGAACAACGTCAAGTGTGATACAAGTAAGACTTTATTAACTACATAAACATTTAAACTAGTCTAACATACTACATAAACACTTAAACTAGTCTAACATACACATACACACGCACACACACACGCATACAGTTGGTCTAGGAAAAGGAGTTAAAGTTTAGGCAGTAAAAAGAAGAGAAATAAAAATATGAAGCTATGGTACCATTTGATATTCAGCAGATCTACAGCCTGAAGGAACATCAGATTCTTAGTTCAAACACACCTTTGTAAAAAGGTGCAAATGATACCTAATGTATCAATTAATAAGACTAAGTTTGAATACTTGCATGTCTCGTCTGTCTGAAAGAGAGGCTTGATGCAATCTGAAGGCTCAAGTTGATCTTTGCTGAAGTTGGTTGATGAAAAAGAACCAGTTTGAGTCAGAGAATCTTGGTGAATGGAAAAGTCAAGGCCGAAGCCTGGCACGTACTTAGGGTGTCCTG
>NW_015507154.1:4183-5980 GCF_001515645.1 Sinocyclocheilus grahami
ACGCCTCTCAAGATGGGCTTGTCCAATGAGAAAGGCTGAAATCCCAAGAGGGAGTTTGGAAATACTGGGGAGTTTTATGACCCTTTGTGTGGAAGCATGGTAATTTGCATATGGAACTTGAATCGAAATTACTAAAGATTCTCAGTACACTAATATATTGCCTATGTACCAACATATAATATAGACTCTCGTTTAGATCATCAGAAGACAAATTCATAGATACTAAACATGGTAGGATTACATATAGGTAAGATGACAGGAACGAGTGGTTCCATCATAAGCCTGCATAAAACAGTATACAATATAAGAGACAATATACAAGGACAGTAACAACATACACAATGACATGATGGATATGTGTGTTCATTCAAAGAAAGGTTTTCCTATTAATTAATTAGAGAAGAGTCCATTTTTACTGTGCATTGGGTTTTTCCTATGGAAAATGTAATGTGTCTCTACCCACATTCCTTTGGGCCATAAAACCAGTGATATCAGCTTTGGTTGCCATGGTGACCAGGGGCCTGGTGTCTTTCTGAGGTGTTAAGATGCATTTCGGGGGAAGGGTATGGACCTGATATGGCTTTTTTACTGAGGGGGGTTTCAGAGGATTTGTTAAAAATAGCTAACAAAAAATAATATTGTGTGTTTGATTGGTCCAGACGCTACAGGAAGTATCAAGCATGTATGCTTCACCATATTGTCCTAAGAGTAATGGGAAGATTGAACGGTTCCATCGATATCTCAAAAAGGTGTTTCGAGCATGCAAGTGTGAAAATAAAGAGTGGAAAGAGGAGCTTCTGAAAATTCTGATGTCTTACCGAGTCACTCCTCATCGTGTTTCAGGAGAAACTCCAGCATTTCTTATGTTTTCCAGAGATATTAGAACAAAGTTGCCAAGTGTGGCTCAGTTACAAGTAGTGTTGCTTTCCTCAACGAAAATTATGACTAAATATCGTCGTCAACGAACCTTTATCACGTGACGAAAATGAGACGAGACGCAACGTAAATGCTGGTCATGTGAGGATGACGATAATTAAATGTATAATGCAATATTGTTGACGAATAAAAACGAGACTAAATGTGGTTTACAAAATAAAAACTATGCTAAAATGTCTTTGACTTAGTAGGACCAATTCAAGGTGAATATGTTCTGACTGTCATTGACTACTACACTTCTTTTCCTGAGGCGGCCGTAATAGCTGACATCTCCTCACAAACAGTTACAGCAGAACTGATTATGTTTGCTCGATTTGGATATCCATCAGAAGTTGTAACTGACAATGGTAGACAATTTGTCAGTCAAGCATTTGACACATTTCTAAAGAATGGAGTGTAGCGAATCAGCTCAAGGGGAAATATGAATAATTAATCATAACTAGTAATAATTCATTATAAATATTTAGATCCACTGTAAGTATTTACTTGACCTCTCAGGGTCAACTGTCTGTCAATTCTAAGAATGTTAATTTCCTGGTTAAGGGAATAACTTTCTTACTATACAATTCTACACAGAGCCTGTAGCATAAATCTGCATGATTAAGGGACTCCAGTTATGAGCAAACAATGAACAACGTCAAGTGTGATACAAGTAAGACTTTATTAACTACATAAACATTTAAACTAGTCTAACATACTACATAAACACTTAAACTAGTCTAACATACACATACACACGCACACACACACGCATACAGTTGGTCTAGGAAAAGGAGTTAAAGTTTAGGCAGTAAAATGAAGAGAAATAATAATATGAAGCTATGGTACCATTTGATATTCAGCAGATCTACAGCCTGAAGG
>NW_015507154.1:6033-37451 GCF_001515645.1 Sinocyclocheilus grahami
GGCTTGTTAACTGAGGGGTGTTACAGAGTATTTGTTAAATATAGCTAACAAAATATATATTGTGTGTTTGATTGGTCCAGACGCTACAGGAAGTATCAAGCATGTATGCTTCACCATATTGTCCTAAGAGTAATGGGAAGATTGAACGGTTCCATCGATATCTCAAAAAGGTGTTTCGAGCATGCAAGTGTGAAAATAAAGAGTGGAAAGAGGAGCTTCTGAAAATTCTGATGTCTTACCGAGTCACTCCTCATCGTGTTTCAGGAGAAACTCCAGCATTTCTTATGTTTTCCAGAGATATTAGAACAAAGTTGCCAAGTGTGGCTCAGTTACAAGTAGTGTTGCTTTCCTCAACGAAAATTATGACTAAATATCGTCGTCAACGAACCTTTATCACGTGACGAAAATGAGACGAGACGCAACGTAAATGCTGGTCATGTGAGGATGACGATAATTAAATGTATAATGCAATATTGTTGACGAATAAAAACGAGACTAAATGTGGTTTACAAAATAAAAACTATGCTAAAATGTCTCTTCATTTTCGTTGACCAAAACGAGACGAAACGAAATGTTATAACGTTATTTCGTCATGTTTAGTCGCGTTATTATTATTATTTTGCAGTATTTCTGTTTCCCGTGTCTCACTTCAGGGGCTGCATCAGGTTGCACTGCGCAGACGCAGGCGATGTCACTTCCTCAAGCCCCACTCGCAGCACTTCCTCAAGCCCCACTCACAGCATTATTTAGAAGACGAAAACCAAACAAAGTTAAGTCGGACACAGAGAAAGGGACCGATGACCGGCCAGCCGGGGTTCGTCTTTATTTAAATTTATGTGTGTGTACTTCTAACATGTTTGGTTGGTAAAATAAATGTTGTAAATTCAAATCAGAGCGCCGTGTCTGGAATGGATGTATTTTTGAGTCTACAAGGCAGTGGTTCTCAACCCGCGGCCCGTCACGAATTCAAATGCGGCCCACCATGCTGAACACAATTTTAAAAAATTACTTTCAGTTTTACAATTAATTTTAGTTTTTACATTAATTTTAAAATGCACTAAATAAATATAAGATATAGCCTAATATTTTTATGCAAAAAAATATTTTTTTATATAGGTTTTTCATATATTACTTTCATACATGAGCAGTACTCACGTAGCCTAATTAACGTTACGCATTTAAAGTAACGACCAAGTTGCCAGTTTAGCCTTCTTAAATCATCACGACTTGACTAAAATAAAATCTATAGATATAAAACAGTTCATGCATATAACAATGTTTAAACGTTAAACCTAGATAAATGTGCGCTGTATCCAGCAGAGAGTGGAAGCTGAAGCGCGCTTTGCAGGACATAGACGCCAGCGCGATCACTTACATTTTTTTCAGTGGATACACCGTCATTTTTGCTCATAAAGGTAAGAGTAATACATCATTTGTAACTGTAAAGGGTCTACTTTTATTTGTGTGCGCTCACAATATCAACAAAACGTTGTGCTTTTATAAAATAAAGAAATCAAACATGATGCGCTTTCTGCCGTCTCTTCTTCAACAGGAAGAAACTCAGCGAATACATGCCTCACAGACATCAAAAACAAAAACTCTTTCATTATGATCATAATCCGTAAAGATGCACTTTCGATTAAAACTAAAACTAGACTAAATGTCATCAGTTTTCGTCGACTAAAACTAGACTAAAATGTCATCAGTTTTCGTCGACTAAAACTAGACGAAAGTCATGGATAATTCTGACTAAAATAAGACTAAAATGCCCAGCCTCAGACTTTTAGTTGACTAAAACTTGACTAGACTAAAAAGAGTATGAACGTGACTAAAACTAATAAAAACTACAATGACAGTTTCACTCAAAGACTAGACTAAAACTAAAATTAAAACAGGCCGTCAAAAACAACACTACTGTACAGTACATTACGCATCCAGTCTCGAATGCAATGACCATAAAATGTGCACAAATGTTGCTTAAGTCTGATGATGTTCCGTAAGTTAATTTATACAGTACATACATTGCTTCCAGCTGCCTTTTCACCGCATCCCGATCCCGGAAAAGGAATCAGCCAGCAATGTATGGTTGCCATGACTATTTCATGCACTGGTTATACTTATCTATCATAAAAGCGCTTATTATATTTATTTTGGCAATAAGTTTAATAATTTTGTAATAATTGATAATAATACTTATTTTATAATATATATATATATATATATATATATATATATATACTTAGGCCTATTATTTTATATGTTTTTCCGCCGGAAAAGCCTGCATTTGCCCAGTGCCTACCTAGGCTAAATACTAAAAAAACAAAATTATTTTTTCCACAAGCAGTTTAATCTCTTTATTGGCTTAACTCTAGTGGCTGGACGGCGTCAGTCTCAAGGTGGTGCGAGTTGTGTGTCCGCGTCCAGGAGTAGCTTATGGAGCATATGTGGAGGAGTGCATACCAATTGTTGTTCAGCCACTTCTGATGGAAAAATAATTTGTTTTCTTAGGAGTGAAATCATTATTTTTTTCGTGATATCTGAAATTACGTCACGATTCCTTTTTTTGTTTGTTTTACGATTCATTTTTACTTTCCAAAATGTGCTTGAAGACACAAATACACAATTTATACACACACATAAATTACTGTAGTTATGCTGTTCTGAACATCAAATCCTTTGTTTTTCAATCAAATGTATTCTAATTGGTTGAATAAAAATATTTGGATTTCATATTTAGCAAGTTAGCATCAGGTAGCTAGTTAGCAAGCAGTTAGCATCAGCAAACAAAATGTTTTAAATAGGCTATTATAATTTTGTAATTCATAATTATTGATTATATTCTTTTAAATTTTAAGCTAAAACTGCCTGCACTCTGATTTTGCAGTAAATGTTTAAAGCACACTGCTTTGTCAGACTGGGGGTATTTTACCCCACCCATGGGGGGTAAAACGCCCCCTTGGCACAAATTAAATTTTTGTTAAAAATCTAATAACATGCAAACTCTGGACATTTTTCATACTTTGTTTATAATTTATGTCATTGTCACTAAAACTATGATAACTTTTCTTAATAGCCTACATTTAACTTTTATTTCACAGAAAAAATTACACAGTCCTTAAGGGGGGCGTTTTCCCCCCACTCTACCCTATAATCTGACACTGTAATTCATAAATTGTAGTAGCCTACTAATATTTGAACGTGTGGAGAAAAAATAGCTAGGCCTATTTAGATCATGCGGTGCAGGTCAGGAATTAATAAGGGGAGGACTAAAATGTAAATGTCAAATAATGTTCATTGCTTTATAATAATAATAATAATAATAATAGTTATTATTATTTACACCTTCTATGCATTTCAAATAACCCTTCTCGCTGACTGCGTGCCCTCAGGAGAGCATGAGTTTGCCTGTTGTTCTGCGCCAAAAGTTATTTATCCTTATGTTTGAAATTGTATCTTTTTTTTCTTGATTACACTTATTTTGATTTGATGTTTCTTTAATTTCATAATATTGCAAGTTAAAATGTTTTACTCATTTTGTTCTGCAGACAACAAACGGGAAGCTGCATTATAGGCTTTTTTTCTCACGGCTGCTGCATGTATTGACACGAAAAAGACTTTATTCATAACCGGTAAAACGGCATTTTACTTTTACTATATGTGATCTAAAACGATGTGGAATAAAATATGATGGTTGTTGATTTTAGCCTACTCATTTTATTCTAAACCTGTTAAAGAAAAACCTCACTGGTAATATTTTAATTTGCTATTGCAAAAAACAAAAACTTTTAAAACGTTTAACTGTTATTATGTAAAAAAAAAGACTTACATAATAACAGTTTGTGTTTCATTGGAAAAACCAAACCCCACATAAAAATAACATATTTATTTTTATTAATAATTTATAATAAAACTTTAGGCCTACTTAAGTTTTCACAATAATAATTAGTCTACTGCAAAGTTTTAAGGCCCAATTATAATCTATACTTTGGAATTATGAACTGAAGGGGCGTACACGTGTACAAGGTGTTTCAGAGCCACTCACACATTCAAAACAAATATTAAAGCATAAAAAATATACATTAAAATATTAAAGCATATTCTAATTTTTAACCCATGAAAAAAGAGAAAAATCTAGCTTCATTTCTGTTCAAATGACCTGAAGGTACACGGCCCTGGGAGTAGGCTAAGAGTAACCTATAAAAAGAAAATAAACAACAAAACTCTTTACATCTCATTACATTTATTAATTTACTAGCTACAACACTAGGCCTACTTATTGACACCATAAACTAAAGAAATTATTAATATGAGGGTAAATAGAGTTTAATGCCTTAAAAAATATTACACGTTCAGAATTGCCACCTTAACACGGCCAGAATGTGTGCTTGAGAAACACGTTCAAAATTGTGGTCTTAATGCGGTCAAACTGTGCGTCTTTACACGAACCAAATAAACGCGGCAAAAACTGACGCATTAACACCTCCAAAACGTGCGTGTCTACACGTACAAAAGAAACGCGTTCAAAATTGCCGTGTTAACGCGGCAAATTGTGCGTGTTGACACGGTCGCATTTCACGGGTTCCGTTTAAAGACTTTTGGCCTCGTCCGCCTTCCATACGCGCGCGTCTCCCCAACTGACACACCGCGCGCACTGTATAATGTTGACAAGAAAGGAAAATTAATTTTTCTGAGTTTCTTTTTATTTTGTAACGAGTTATGGAGATAACGTTGAAATAATGACACAGACCTGGTTACACCATCTCATCCGCTTGAATCAGGACAGCGCGTTTATCAGAGGCACCTTTACTTCAATTGTGTCTGATAGAAGAATTTGTTTTTCTGAGGTGAGTACAATTTACAATTTATAACAAATAAATAGGTTTATAAAATGTATAAAACAAAGTTCTTGAACTCTGGAAAGACGCTAAAAGCCTTTTTTTATTCTTATTATTGTTGTTGTTATGTATAGTACAGGGGCCTGAGGGTTATTGCACAAATGCAAGATAAGGGATTAAGCTGGGATTTTCCAGTTATCCTGGTTGAATTTAGCCCTGACTCAGTTGCATGAAAGCAGGCTAATTTAAACTAAATTATGTTACTATGGAGATTTATTCTTTGCTCCAGAGCAGGCTAACAACCAGGCTAAGATTAATCCTAGTGATTTATCTGTTAGTTCCGTTGTCAATCCTACTAGAAATTAATGTTTTACAGTCACTCCATGGTCTTCTGTAAATATGTTGCATCATTTTAATTATCCTGCATTAAAATACTACATGTAATGTCATTCATCTAAGTATGCCTATTTTAGTGTTATGATGATGACTGTTCATATTGCTGTCAGAGGTTTGATGAATACATATATTATTGCAGTTGTTGAGATTATAAGAAATGGCTGATGAAGTTGCAAAGGTGGTTTAATTTAAGTCCATGACAAGGTCAATATGTAGTATATATAGGCTTAAGTCCGATTCAGGTGTTTTCTCTTAACAATGGCTTGCCCTTTGTTGGATGATGTACTAGACGAGGAAGTGTTAATACTCAGACGAGCATTCAGGCATGAAAGAGTCTTGACAGGTCAGACCCGTTGGCCGTTGCAGACGAATATTTGACTGAGAGGTACAGATTCTCAGGTGATGGCATGATATCTGTGCAGGCTGCTGGATCCAAAAATACAACACAGAACAGCGCGGAGTCACGCTCTCACTGTCCCACAGATGGTCTGTGTAGCGCTGCGATTCTTAGCAAGTGGCATGTTCCTTTATTCTCTTGGAGATGCTGAAACCTCAATAAAGGCACTATTTGCCGCATGATAAGAAATGTTAGTCTAGCACTGAAATCACTTGCGCACATATTCATCGTCTTCCCTGGCCACAGAAGATTCCACCACATCAAGGAGGAGTTCTACAAGATTGCAGGAAACACTAATTACAGATTACAACAAAAAAGTGTTACATTAGCGCAGTCACAGTAGGAAACTCATTTTTTACAGCTTTCCCTAATGTCATTGGTGCAGTGGATTGCACCCATATCCGTATCAAACGCCCCTCAGGGGCACATGAGGGAGATTATGTTAACAGGAAATCTTTCCACAGTATCAACGTTCAGGTAAGAATGATTTCTGTCAGCTACATAAGTTATTTCTGTGCATGAAATTACCTTAATAGGTTACATGTTATTGTTACAGACGATCTGTGATGCTGACTGCCTTCTCACAAATTTAGAGGCAAAGTGGCCTGGCTCGGTCCATGACTCCAGAGTCTTTCGGGCCAGTAGTATTTACCAGAGTCTCTCACTAGGTAAGTCACCCCAATTTTTTTAAGCACCTTGGACATCATGTGTGTGTCAGAAGTTTTACTCTGCTAGTTGTAAGAATTATATTTTGTATTCTCAGGTGAGTTCTCTGGTGTGCTGCTAGGAGACAAAGGCTATGCCTGTGAGACGTTCCTGTTGACCCCTCTTGCAGACCCCCATGCTTACAACCATGCGCATGCCAGAATGAGGGCTCGAATCGAAATGACCTTTGGCCTCCTGAAATCATGATTTCAGTGCCTGCACCACCTGAGGGTCTCCCCAGACAGGGCCCGTGATGTGACTGTTGCCTGCACAGTGCTGCACAATGTTGCCAGCCTAAGAAAAGAAAGGGCTCCCAGAGTTGCTTTTGATATTGACTGGGACAATGCTGCCATCTTCCCAGATAACATAAATGGTAGACTGGTCAGAGAACAATATATAGCAAATTATTTCAATTAATTTTGTTCTGATTTCTCCTATCCTTTAATAACACAATGTATGTCACTCTTTCATGTGTGCATGCATTTTGTTTGGCATTAGTAGCACACACTGTGTGGTTATCTTCCCAAATTCTAGTTCCAATTCACTGGATCAATAACTATATAGTGTACTGGACATTAATGAAAAAGGTACGCGACCACAATGTTTTTGTATTTTTTATTTTTTAATTTTGCTGTCATCACTTGTCAGTTTGGGAGATAAAATAATGATGATTAATACATTGTGCAGTCATGGTTGTAGTGTGAACTGAAATCACTTCTCTCTCTAGTTTCTGGATTTCCAAGTCCACTTCTCTCTCTAGTTTCTGGATTTCCAAGTCCAGTTTCCTCTGTGTCTTGCCTTTAATTTCCATGGTCCATGTCCTGCAGCTTTCTCTTGTTCACTTCGATCTTGCCCTGTGCCAGCTCTATCGGTCTCTTAAGATGCATTGTGTAGACACATCTGACAGTTTGTGAATTCTGTAAAACACCTATCAATTAGCACAGCGGGATTTGTGCATAATGTAGGTTTACTTTAGGCAATACTCACTATGTTACCTGGCTGCTTATCTGGCTGCACAGTGTCTGGATCCTGTTAAAAATATATGTTCTATTAGAAATCACACTGCTGACTACTTATCCATTATGGACTAAAAATTTACACAAAATTGACATGACACCTCAAGCCTTCTGGAGTCCAGTGACACCGTCTCATCATCGGCACAAGTGCACTCCACTGCTGCAGATGTGCCTTCCCTCTGCCATATTCAATAGAACTTGTATTGATAGTTTTGACAGGATGTGCCAAGCCTATGATTTTAATAAAGTGTTCTCACAGGCGGATCATAGTCTGGTGGCTCCAGAAGTGTAAGTGTGTTACCAGACACTGCAAGCTAAGGCAAAGTCAGACATTCCACATAAAAAAAAAATCTAAATATTTGATTGTTTTCCATGTGCAGTAGAATGGGAATAATGTACCTTGTATGAAGAGGTCAGTTTCTCTTGCTGGTCCAGAGTCAGTGGCTGTCCCTCCCTGGATCCCTTCCATCACTGGCTTCCCTTTATTCAACTCCAGGGCCAGCTCCTCTGCTGTGGTGAAGTTTTGGGTTGGAGGGTCACCCCCCGTGCCAGATACATGAGCCTTTTTTTTAAATGCTAAAATCAATACAGACAATAAAATATGTCAGCAGACACTATTCACTTAATTTGTAAAAAAAAACATTCACCCATCAAGTCACTTACCAGCCTGCAAAATGTTCTTGTACTTAATCTTGACTTGCTGCCAGGTCCTTTTTTGGCCAGACATGCTTGTTCTTTTGGATAGATGGATGGATGCGCATAGTGGATAAGTGTTTGCAATTAATCATACATGTGTTTGCATGAGTAACATGCATGTCCACTGGTCACATTTAAAGGGGTCATATGATGCTGCTAAAAATAACATTATTTGGTGTATTTGGTGTAATGAAATGTGTTTATGCGGTTTAAGGTTAAAAAAACACATTATTTTCCACATACTGTACATTATTGTTTCTGCTCTATGCCCCGCCTTTCTGAAACGCGTCGATTTTTACAAAGCTCATCGGTCTGAAAAAGTGAGGTGTGCAATGATTGGCCAGCTATCCAGTGCATTGTGATTGGCCGAATACCTCAAGCATGTGACGGAAATGTTATGCCCCTTACCATAAGTATGGATTATAATGACTTATACTGTCTTTTTACGTGTTGCGTTGTATCGCGCCGTGTAAACATAAAGCCATGTCTGCATTTGTGATCGGAGAAATGACAAACAACAAGCCCTACTCTACACTGCCCAAAAAACTTGCTTTAAATATAAAAAATATATAAAAACTCTTTAAATATAAAAAAGAGTGAGCAGAGGCCGGGGGATAAAGTGAGGAACGGCCGGAGGGCTAGAGTGAGCAGAGGCGGCGGATTCGACGAAGGGGCATCCGGCGGGCTTGCGGCAACCACATGTGGCGACCCGGGCTGGACTCCGCTTCGTCCACGGTGAAAGCCGATCTGGCGATCCACAGCGCAAAGTTGTAGTATTTCCTCAGCAACCAGCACGGATCAGCTCCAGGCATGACGAGGCAGATATCGTCCTCTTTTGGAAGGCCAAACAAAGTAGTTTCGCTTTCACAAAGAATCACAAAACGCATTCACAACATGGCGGCAACAACACTACAGCGAGAATAAAAGTTACACCTTCTTTCTTTGCGTGAACATTTGGGCGGCGTTATGCAAATCTTCCCACATAGTAATGTAGATATGTGGGGGCGTGTTAGAACAAGCCGTTTTAGGTAGGTGTGGCTGACTCTTAACTTTTATAAAGAATATCTCTTTGGATTTGAAACTTTAGTCTTTGCAACTTTACAGATCTTCTTTATGCTTTCTTTAAGAGCTTGTAACACTCCAAAGAGAAAGGAAAAATTGAAATCGCATCATATGACCCCTTTTTAAGGCAAAGTTTACAACTGTTAATTTGTGGAAATGACAAATAACTCCTTGAATTGTAATTATGATGGCTTCAGTGGAGCACTGGTTATTTGGACTACTTATGCATATCGGTCCGCTATTGTCTGCCAGGCCTTTTCTCTTTGTTTTATTATAGCAGCTGTATTTCCCTTTTTACATATTATATGTTTCAATTAGAAGCTGTTGCTCAGTTGGCGAGAAGTATGCCGCACAGGTTTTATCCATTTTTGCATCATTGATCCTGTGATCGATCCCGTGGTCTGTTTTAAGAATGCCTTGAACATGCACATCCCAACTATCTACACCTGCGATATAGCTGCACGTTCTCATCCTGGCTCAGCAACGTTTGGACTAAGCCAGGATGCCCTTATTAAACTATGTCAAGCCGTGCCTTTTCTGTTGTCCTGGCTTTCTTAATTCTACTTTTGAGCAATGCCCCTCTGTTCTTCGTACGTCGCTAACGCCAATAGTATATGTTCCTGCACAACCGGAGGCTGCAGTTTCAGGACCACAGTTCTAGGACCCTATTCTTTTGTAACAGCGCCACCTACCGAATAGGATCACTAAGATGAAGTGCAGAGGTATGCCGGACCATTTAATGTCTTTGTGAGTGTCCTGCTCCTGCACTTACAAAATCTACTGTATAAACTGCACGCTGGTGCTACTCGTGTATGGACCAATGTATAATGGCTTGCTGTTCAGTAGTGCTATAATAGTATACTTAAATGAACACAAAGTCTTCATGAAAACATTCCAAAATGCTTTAATGTGGTCATTATTATTAAGTGCTCTTTGTCTGCTTTAAGTGAAGTAACTTCACTGTACTTAATGCAGACAAAGACCACTTATAAATAATAATAATAATATTTTTTCTCAAACAGCCATAAGATCTGATATCAGATCAGATGAATGTGTACACATTTGCTTTGAACTATTTTTATTGTAATATCAATTTGATTATTTTGATGGTAGCCTTTAGACAACTGTTGATAAGTAACTGCGATTACCAGCACACAACTATTGATCCATGACGTCGCAGTTACTAACTGGCAACGTCATAAAGTTACGTTGTGGCGACGAAACTGGGAATTTCACTTTTCCGGTGTTACGAGATTTTTCGGTTTCAGTGGGCGGAGCATACATGAATATTCATAAGTTTCCTGGACATGCGTGTGGAACCAAGTGGAACTGAGAATTTCAGTTCACTCCCCTTGTATCTCTGCAGGTTTAATGGTATATTTAAAAAAAGGTAAATATTTTACAGCGTTTCACAAACCTATGCCTAAACTACATTTGTTCATCATTTTGTAACAGTTTATAATGTTTTCATTCGTTTGCACGTTTTGTGCAGTCGTCACTGACTGAATGATTGCCGACATTCAGCACACTTAAAGGGTGCTATTTTAAAGATCATTATTTGGTGTAACAGAATGTTGACATGTGTAACACACTTGAAGAAGGCAACAAGCTTGATTGATTTTTGGGTTCTTTCTTTTATTCAACCAGCAATTTTACAGATTTCGCCACAGCGCCATGCAACACAACATGGCGTGAACCACTAACTCTTCTCTCTCTCTTTCAGGTCTGCTCTAGGGGTTTCCATCTGGCTACCGCCACCCACTGGACACCCATCGCCTAGCCGTGAGTATGTAAAAAATTTATGCATGTACTGAATATTTTCACATAAATTGATCACCTTCTAATTTAAACAATTGATAACTATTGAACAGACATTACAAAGAAAAAAATTATATATTTGGGGGGCCTAGCTTTTTATACAAAAATTAATCTATCAGTATACATATTCTAGATTTCTCCACACATGCTTTAATGTTCAAAAAACACATTATTTTTCAAATACTGTACATTATTGTAGGTCCTCTATGCCCCGCCTCTCTCAAACATGTAGATTCCAACAAAGCCCCCTCCTTTGACAAGCGCAGTCTGCTCTGATTGGCCAGCTGACCCAGTGCATTGTGATTGGCCGAACACTACAAGCACGCGTCGGAAATGTAACGCCCCTTACCATAATCGTGAGCTTCAGCTTTCAAAGTAAATATCAAGACAGTTAATAATGTCCTTAGTTTTACCATCAGTTCAAGCCCAAAAGGGCAACAGAGTCGCGTGACAGACACAGTGATGATGCAGTACACAAGCCGCGGTTAAGACAGCTGAGTGCTATGATTTCTGACAGGCAGTTCACTCTCCTGTGATGTGACCCTTTTTTAGAGATAGCCTTTGTGCACAGCCAGCCTTCTAGGTTAAAAAAACTGTCGTCCATAAAATGCGTCGCACAAATTCGAACATCTGGGTTGTGCTGTTCTGTTGTAAATAAATCGTAACCAATGATTCCTAATTGCATCTACTTCCGGAAGGCCAAATAAAGTGCTTTGGCTTTCGTACACTGAAACACACACCGTCTCCCTGACATGGCTGCATCATCACTACTGCTGTTCCTGAAACCACACCTTCTTTCTTTGCGTGCACATTTGGGCGGCATTATGCTAATATTTCCACATAGTGACGTAGATATGTGGGGGCGGAATTCCGGTGGCGTCATCTTCCTGTACGGCAGCTTAAACAACAGCTCCTCCGGGAAAACCACTTATTTGCCCGTTAAATCACCAAATATAACTTTTTCTCGACTTTGCCTGTTTCGATAAGCGGGGCAAGAATGGGGAGAAGCGATGGAAACAAAAAATGCACCGCTGGAGAAACGGTGAATGAAGAAAACGCAAACAACAGCTCCCCGTCGCAGGCACAAGATGGTGAAGCTAATGCTAATACTCATCTGAGTGATGCGGCAAGTTTGACAAAAGTTCTGGAGGAGATAAGGGAATTTCGCAAAGACACAAAACAACAACTAAACAAGATTTTCACCGAACTCACCAGTGTTAATCAAAAGATTCCGGAGGCGGAAACGCGAATTGGAAAAGTAGAAGACCGTAGAAACGTGCTAACGTTTTGGTCAAAACGTAGAACAGGTGATGAGCAAGATGATAAAAGTGATGAACCAACAAGAAAATAAACTTTTCGACCAAGAAGGGAGATCAGGACGGGAGAATATAAGGATCTATAATGTTCCCGAAGGAGCTGAGGGGGCGTCAATGACGCTGTTTGTGGAAAAGTTACTACGGGACGAGCTGGAGATCCCCTCAACAACAGATCTTGGCATCGAGAGAGCTCACCGGGTACTCGCACCGAAACCCTCTGGCAACAGGGAAGATAGACCACAGTCAATAATAATCAAATTCCACCACTACAAAATCAAAGAAGAGATTCTGCCCGAAGCCTGGGGAAAGAAGGTGTTTTTGAATGAAAGACCAATATACTTCGACCAAGATTACCCTCCGGCAATTCTACAGAAACGCAAGGAATACTCCGAAGCCAAATGGGTACTAAAACAGAAACAGATACGCTTCCAGACCCCGTTTCCAGCTAAACTACGGGTGTTTTATGGTGACGGGACGCGACTGTATCAATCGGCAGAGGAGGCGACTGCAGGCTACAAAATCAAAGAAGAGATTCTGCGCGAAGCCTGGGGAAAGAAGGTGTTTTTGAATGAAAGACCAATATACTTCGACCAAGATTACCCTCCGGCAATTCTACAGAAACGCAAGGAATACTCCGAAGCCAAACGGGTACTAAAACAGAAACAGATACGCTTCCAGACCCCGTTTCCAGCTAAACTACGAGTGTTTTATGGTGACGGGACACGACTGTATCAATCGACAGAGGAGGCGACTACAGACATGAAGGACAGAGGATTGCCCGTCAGTGTAATCACACCGAGAGAGAGTCTTGCTGAGGAACTGTCCCGTACGGCCTGGGAGACGACGAGAGGACTGAGACAACAGGGTATGGAAGAAGAACGTGAGAGGAACATTAGAGAGAGGTTGCACGTTTTCAGAAGACGACCCCTATCTCCTCCAGGGGAACTTTAAACCTGAACTAATTTCAAATTTCCGGTGAGCTAAGCAAACCATGAAAGAGATGGTGATATTTTCAGTTTGAGAATCATATACGATAATGTGAATTTTTCTTTATCTAAGTTTATTTTTGTATAGTTACATATCTATATACATCCTTCTCCTCTATTTAAATGAGAATATATACAAGGGAGGAATACGTAAGGTAGTAATTTTGGTCAAATATACACAGACTTTTACATTTATTGTTTTGGATGCTGCAATGGGGGCCCCCTACCCATTTGGGACAGAGATTTTCCCCCACAGCTAGACGCTTCTTCTAGCTTAGTTCAGGGTCATCTGTTAGAGACCCCAACCTTGGAATCATAGCATTGTTATTTGTCATACAAAACAAAAGGAGGGGAGTCGCTATTCTTATTTCGAACAAACTAAATTTGGAAAAAATATCGGAAATGGGAGACAAGGAGGGCAGATATAGCCTAGTAAAGGGTAAAATATATGAGAAATCAGTTACTCTTTCAAATATATATGCACCCCCAGGAAGTGATTTTAGCTTCTTCCAGAAAATTACTAGTATCATGACTTTGGAAACGGAGGGATTTTTGATATGTGGGGGAGATTTAAATATACATTTGAAACCAAAATTGGATTCCTCTAGCAGGAAAAATTATGACATGAGGCCCCTATATAAGAAAGTGAATGCACTTTTTGAAGATGCGGGTCTGATCGATATATGGAGTGATTTCTTTCCTAATAGAAGAGATTATACTCATTATTCGGCCCCCCATTCCCTATATACCAGAATAGACTATTTCATAACATTTGGTAAAGATAAAGTACACGCTTGTGGAGTCGGAACAATATATATAAGTGACCATGCACCTATATATTTATCCATTGATTTTGAACTGCAACCAAAGAATACTACATGGAAATTAAACTCAAGTTTATTTAATGATCCCGGTTTCAAGGAACAAATTAAAAAAGAAATTAGTGCCTATTTAGAATTTAATGATAATGGTGAGGTTTCACCTCCGGATATATGGGACACTCTGAAGGCTGTCTTGAGAGGTAAAGTTATGAAATTCAGGAAGCTTTTGAAGTGTTCTATAAATCTTTATACTCTAGAGTTTCAGTGTCAGGGGTGCTGTAAAGGATCCACGTGCAAAGGCAGTCCGTTAGAATCAGTCTCTTTATTGAAGACACAAAACAAGGCAGTCTGTCATACGATGACACAGAACTGGATGAAACACAAATCGACCTGGGATGGTCTGGTTCCGAGGACTCCAGTCTTGGCGAGAGAGCTCGTATGGGCTGGGCTCACTGGAAGCAGCCACCGGGCACCGAGAACACTAAGACGAGCACAACACACTAAGCAAGACAAGACATGGTCAGAACTCTGATAGTATCGACATGAATGGCCAAACAATACCGAATGCATCTCACACAATAATCCGACAGAGAAAGTGAGCCCAACCATTAGAAATAGAGTGACTAATAGATCAGAGTGGAAACAGGTGTCCCCGCAAAGCAGCACGCACGCTGATTGTGATGACAAACAGGTGGAGATGAGAGCTAGAATGAGCATGGGCGTGCCTGAGTGTGTGTGCACATGATAGAGTATGTATGTATGTATGTGTGTGTATGTGTGTGTGAGAGAGAAACAGAGAAGCAAACCCAGCTCATGACATTCAGAGGGAGATATGACTCAAATTGACACTTACTTAAATTCTTTAGAGTTACCCACTTTAAACGAAGAGCAAAATAAAAGGTTGACCACTGATATAAATGAAGAAGAATTAAAGACTGCAATTAGTAGACTCAAATTAGGTAAGTCACCCGGATCAGATGGTTATATGGCAGAGTGGTATAAGGAGCTTAAAAATGAACTAATTCCTGTCATACTCCCTACATTGAATTGGGTTTTAAATAAAGCACAAACACCACCTAGTTGGAAGGAGGCGATAATATCAGCTATACCAAAAGAAGGCAAGGATAAAATGGAATGTGGATCCTTTAGACCAATATCTGTTCTTAATGTGGACTATAGACTATTTACATCCATTATGGCAAAACGAATGGAAGAATTCATGCTTAAGTTGATACATAATGATCAGACAGGTTTCATAAGACAACGCCGAACACAAGATAATATACGAAGGACACTACACATTATGAATCATATACAAAAAAATAACACTGAAGCAATTATAATAAGCATAGATGCTGAAAAAGCATTTGATTCAGTTAACTGGTTATTTCTTTACAGAGTTTTACACAGATTTGGTTTAAATGATACAATTATAAAAACTATACAGTCCCTATATAATAACCCCACAGCGAGGATCAAAATCAGTGGATACTTATCAAATCGTTTTACTTTAGAAAGGGGTACATGGCAGGGCTGTGCATGGTCACTGTTACACTTCGCACTATATTTAGAACCATTAGTTCAGTATATCAGACAGAATGAGGATATTAGGGGAATTAATTTTAAAGGAACAGAACACAAATTGGCTTGCTATGCAGAAGATATCCTGATATACCTGGGGCAACCAACATACTCTTTACCGAAATTGATGCAGTCGCTTGAAATGTTTGGCCAGATATCAGGATTTAAGATTAATATAGGAAAAACTCAGCTATTTTCGTATAATTACAAAGCACCAAGAGAAATTAAAAACAGATACCCTTTGGTATGGCAAACAGAATCTTTCAAGTACCTTGGCATTAACATGCCAAAAGATATTACAAAATTATTTGAATGTAACTACTTGCCTATCTATAAAAAAATTAAGGACGATATAGGAAGATGGAACTTAATTCCTTTCTTAAGTTTTAGTTCACGTATTGAATCTATCAAAATGAATATTTTGCCTAGACTATTATATTTATTTCAGACTCTACCTATATTGATTAATCAAAATCAGTTTAATGAATGAGACAAGATGTTATCAAGATATATATGGCAGGGTAAAAAACCTAGAGTTCGCTTTAAAACTTTACAGCTAGCTAAAGAAAAGGGGGGGTGGGGATTACCTTCCCTTAGAGATTATTACTATGCAGCACAGATGGGAGCCATAATATGCTGGTGTAATCCATTTTACGAGGCTCAATGGAAAAACATGGAGCAGAAAATATCCTTGATCCCTATACAGGCAATCCTGGCCGATAGTAATTTACAAAAACACATTAAGTCTATTGATAACCCATGGGTAAATTGCGATTTTACGGTATGGAAATCTATTATTACAGAATATAAACTAAAAGAAGAAATTGTGCCTCTTAAATGGTGTGCATACGATTCCGAATTTACACCAAACAGATCAGAGTCTCGATTTAAGGACTGGATAGATAAGGGGATAACAGTTTTATGTAATTTAATAGAAGATAATATACTAGCCAGCTTTGAAGTACTTAAAGAGAAACATACATTAGAAACACAAGACTTTTATAGATACTTACAAATGCGAAACTTTGTTAAGATAAAAATGAAGGATGTGACTGAGACACATTGGACATCTATAAAATGGAGCAAATAACAGCATTTGTAAATCATAATATGGAACAATTTGCTTTGCACTGGGAAAAATGGATCAAATATGCAACATCTCATAGACCTGATTTTATTTTTTAATCAAAATTCTGATGTAAAGATAGATCACTCCCTATATGTACATAGTTTTCTTTCTTGTCCCTCCCCACTTATTTTCTTTTCTTTTCTATTTTTATGTATTTATTTCTCCCCCTTTTTTTTCTCCTCAATATGTACACAACATATGCAAAGGGCTGCATGTATATATGGGCACATTTAGATATGTACATATATGTGAATGTGAGTGTAGACACAGGTGTGCTTATGTATGAGTGTATTCATAGGTATAATGTGTAATGTGCATTTGATGGAAGTGTAAGTTTGTTTGAAAAAATAAAATACAAATAAATAAAAAAAGATATGTGGGTGCGTGTTAGAACGAGGCATTTTAGGTATGCATGGTTGACTCTTAAGTTTTATAAAGAATATCTCTTTGGATTTGAGACTTTAGTCTTTGCAACTTTACAGATCTTCTTTATGCACCAAGAGCTTGTAACACTCCAAAGAGAAAGGAAAACTTGAAATCGCATCATATGAACCCTTTAAGCTAGTTGTAACTTGCTCTGATTTCAGTTCGTTGTGCTGTAGCTTGCAATGCTTTAAAACTGTGTCTGTTGTTAGTTGTTTTCATTTAAATACAACAGCTGAAATAAACTTGAATTTGTGGATCGTTTTTAATCTATCCTGGTGTTCTTAAACTGTTAGGCTTAGGCTGTATTTACAAAATGAATAGGAATCTAAGACCACACACACAAGCATGAAAGTGTTCCTTTAATAATTAAGATTTTGGATTAAACAAAATTGTATGGACAAGTTTAAAAAGTAGCCTATATTTGGTACACTGTAAATGAGAAAACAAATACTTCACTGCATTTTATGGAATGGAATAAGAAACTTATTTCAGGTTAAAAAATAATTTCATTAACAAATGTTCATAAGTGTGCTTGTGCTTGTTTTGATATGATATATACAATACTGTTCTAAGGATTTGTATTAGTAAGGTTCTTTGTTCATGTCACTAACTGCATCAGATTAAAAATATTTTTTAAAACATTAATATTGTGCAATAATTTTACAATTTAAAATAAATTTTTTCCCCCCTGTGATGTCAGATCTCAACTTCTTCTCTTTAGTGTCTCATGATCATTCAGAAATCATTCTAATATGCAGATTTTCTGCACAAGAAACATTTCTGATTATTATCACAGTTGAAATTGGTTGTACTGCTTAATGAGGTGTGGAAACCATTATACAGCGACAGGATTCCTTGATGAATGGAAAATTCAGAAGAACAGCATTTATTTGAAATAGAAATCTTTTTTTTTACATTATAATTGTCTTTACTGTCATTTTTATTAAATTAATGCATTCTTGAAGAGCAAAAATATACATTTCTTAAAATAAAAAAAAAATCATAGTAATCCTAAACTTTTGATTGTTAATGTCATTTATCAAATTCCAGAATCAAGTGAAGAATTTTTTTAGCTTTATTATGTCATAATTTTATACAGCAGATTCTACAAGGACGTTAACATCACACTCTCTTGTCTCCTATGTTGTCTTGTTTTGGTGCATACATCTTTTTAGTTTGTAACAAGGATTCAATAGTGATTCATGCTCAAAATTCAGGAAAACTTTACTTTATTAATCGTATCCTCCATGACTAACATTTTCCTGGATTTTGAGTGTGAATCCCTATTGAAATCATATTTTTAAAAACAAGATGTCACTGTCTCACATAATATCAAACATTCACACCAACACACATACACAACAAAAAGAAAACAAGTAGATAGAATAGAAAAAGAATAGAGAAAGCTAGTTGTACTAAATTCCTTATTCATTTGTAAGGGTAGTCTCCTCAACGTGCGTGTGACGTAGTTGTGAGTGTACAGAGCACTGACGGCGGTCCGCCAGAGCGGTTTCAGTTTACTTTCAGTTTCATTTCTCTGCCGCTATTTCAAATGAGTGGTAAATGTGCGTGCGTGAACTTAAGTTAATTTATATTTCTTTACCTGTCATGTTGCAATAATGTTGCCACTGCTACTCTGATTGTTGTCATGGGTGCATTGTAGTTCAGTATATACAGAATTTGGAGAATTCTGCACGCGTTATTTACATGCATATTTTAGCGCCATTTATCGTGTGGTATTTAATATTATTGAATAGAGAAGATGTATACTGAGGTAAATGTTTGTTTACTGTATACAGACGGATTCTGATATTTTATTTGTTTATTTCAGACTAAACCACACTTGCCACCTCTGTTAATTTAAGAACTGTACAATGCTGGATGATGTAAAGTGACATCCTGAAGATATAAACCATTGAACAACCATCTGTCTCCTGTCGCACTTCTTGCTGGAGTTCCGTAGTGGACTAGCATTCCACCTAACTACAAAGAACAGATTCCTTTACATTTGGTCCTTCGAGCCGGATATCTAGAGCCACTACGCTGACATGGATCAACAGATACCGCATTATTCTCCCGATACCACGGGTCCTGCTCAGATGCAAGCCAGAGCTCGTCAGATCCCTTCTTATTTGCAGGCTTACGACTTAGCCTTGCCCCCATCCCTTCTGCCAGTTATTGGGCCTTACAAACCATATCAGCAGCCGAAGATGGACCATGCATCGTTGACCCTCAGTGGGCAGGCCGAGCTTGCTTTGACTGGGATGCAGCCGATCAGCCATGAGTTATCATCTCTGCAGTATGGACCAGGTCCTCTCATAGTCAGTGGGAGCAATATGGACGCTGGGCTCAGCGACCTAGTAGAGCAGTTAGATATTGGGAGATCTCCTTCCTCTTCCCATTACACATCTCCAGTACCACAGCAGCGAGGAAACAGCCAGTCAGAGTGTGAGTTAAGTAGCTCCTTTCTCAGAGCAACTGGAACAAGCTTACTCACCACCCATCGTTAGGCCAAAGGCTATGGCAGTCCCAGCCATTCCATTACTGGATATAGGGCCACCCACATCCTGCCAAGGAGCACTCAGGTATGCTACCCATCAATCAGTACGGTGGCAGACATCCCAGACTACAGCTCATATGGTGTACAGCACACCTACGCTACAACTGTCTGTTCCACACACAGCAGCTACTTATGAGAGGCAAACACCAGCAGCATGCAGTGCAGTCTCCTGTCCTTCTTCCTATAATCTTATATCCTCATTGCCTCACACCATCACATCAGTGAAGCTGCCAATATCCACAACCGTACACCGTACTCTGGTGCCACCAGCTTACCAATTACAGATCCCTGAACTTAGTCAGTCACAGGGCCAACCATTGCCTGTGTTAGATCCATATCAGCCTTCACCTGTGATCACTGGATATTATGCTCCTCAGCCCTTCATGCAGACTTCAGTGCAGAACTCCAGTGGCACCCGCCATTCCACATATGGCAGCCCCCGCACGTCCAGTATACCAGCCAGTACTTGCTACACCTCCGTTGCAACCAGTCATAGTACCATCATTGCCAAAACTTGTGAATGACAGTGAGAGGGAGTTCACAGATCTGAAAATAGCACTAGATAATCTGCTGAATCTCCGCACTGATCTCACCGAACACTACAAATATTGTGTACTAATGGAGTAGCTGGTCCTGGATGGAGCGAAGCTGATCACTCAAGCGTGCCGTCATCACCCTGCACCTTACTCAGCAGCCATGGCAGCCTTGCAGCACCAATATGGCCAACCCCACCAGCTTGCACAAAGTGAGGTTGCGGCTCTAATGAACTCACCAGATATCAAGGCTGGAGATTCTAAAACATTCCAGAACTTTGCTCTAAACGTTGACTAGTGGGCATGCTTATGTCCCTGGAGGGACCACATGGACGAGAGCTTACCTGTACCGGACATGTTGACAAGCTGCTTAGTAAACTCCCTAAACACTACAGGGATGGTTTCATAGAGCACCTCCAGTTAAGGGGAAGACTGAGTACAGACAGTCTGAATCCATATAATTTACATGACCTTACAGAGTGGTTGAAGGTCAAGGCTGAAGCTCAACGGCTTTCATCAAAGATGGCTCAGTGCTACCACACTGAGAAAACTCCAGCTACAAAGCGCCTGTGTTTATTCTGTCACAGTGAAGAGCACTACCTCTCTCAGTGCAATGAGATCACTGAATACCCACCTGAGCGACTTATCAAATGGATAAGAAATGGCAAGATGTGCTGGAAATGCGGACGCACCAGCCACAATTGTAATGAGTGCACACTGAAGAAACCATGCAGGGAGTGTGGGGATGTGCACCTCAGAGTTCTCCATCGCATAGCAGAGCAGGGCCCGAGCATCATGCTAGTTACAACAGCAAGCGACCGCATCTACGTGACACCACCTAGCCCTACAGGACGTGTCTTTCTAAAGGTCACCCCCATGCTACTATGGAAAGGTGAGAAGTCTATACAAACCTACGCCATCCTTGATGATGGGGCACAGCACAGCATTATTCTCCCTGCGGCGGTCCAGCAACTAGGCCTACAAGGAAAGAAGGAGGTTATGGCCCTTCGAACCATTCAACTTGATGTTACTCAAATGGAGGGACGATCAGTCCAGTTTCAGCTTTCATCCCAGTCCAAACAGACAATCCTTGTCAGAAGATGTCCTGCACACGGTGCTAGTTGAGATAGAGGGTATCTTGAATAGCAAACCACTAGGCTACGTCTCGTCTGACGTAGCAGATGTAGACCCGGTCACTCCCAATTTCCTCCTCATGGGGCAGCGAGATGCTTCGCTACCCCAAGTAATCTACACTCCAGAACCTCTGTTTAAGCGTCGATGGCGCCATGCTCAGACTGTAGTTGATCATTTCTGGGCGTACTTTACCCGACATTACCTGCCTAACCTTCAGCCTCATCTTAAGTGGCAGCGTGAGACTCAGGATCTGACCGAGGATGCTGTAGTGATGGTGGTGGACCCACAACTACCTCGGGCTCACTGGCCCATCGGTAGGATTAAGAGTCTGGTACCCAGCGAAGACGGCCATATTAGGTCAGCAAAGGTCAGAATAAAGGACCGCCTGTATCTTCGCCCTGTGGCTAAGCTAGTTCAACTCCCAGCACTCCCAGATGGTGAGGATACAGACGTTAAGGACTAAGGAATTCATATTTCTACAGATTAGCTATGCTAATCTGGGGGCGGCTGTACTAAATTCCTTATTCATTTGTAAGGGTAGTCTCCTCAACCTGCGTGTGACGTAGTTGTGCGTGTAAAGAGCGCCGATGGCGGTCCGCCAGAGCGGTTTCAGTTTACTTTCAGTTTAATTTCTCTGGCGCTGTGCGTGCTTGAACGCAAGTTAATTCATCTTTCTTTACCTGTCATATTGCAATAATGTTGCCACTGCCGGTCTGATTGTTGTCATAGGTGCATATTGTAGTTCAGTATATACAGAATTTGGAGAATTCTGCACGCGTTATTTACATACATATTTTAGCGCCATTTATTGTGTGGTATTTAATATTATTGAATAGAGAAGATGTATACTGAGGTAAATGTTTGTTTACTGTATACAGACGGATTCTGATATTTTATTTGTTTATTTCAGACTAAACCACACTTGCCACCAATTTAAGAACTGTACCATGCTGGATGATGTAAAGTGACACATCCTGAAGAAATAAACCCTTGAACAACCATCTGTCTCCTGTCGCACTTCTTGCTGGAGTTCCGTAGTGGACTAGCATTCCACCTAACTACAGAGAACAGATTCCTTTACACTAGTGTTAGAGGCCTTTTTTTTAAGAAAACAAGCAGTTGGAAAACGAATAGAATGCACGTGTTAGAGGGTCAAATATAGATGGAAGAGATGTGTTTTTAGCTGTTTCTTGAAGATGGCTAAGGACTCGGATTGAGTTGGGCAGGTCATTCCAGCAGGAGGGAACAGTTTATGTAGAAAAAAGAGTCTAATTAAGATTATATATGTTTATGAAACTTTATGACTTAGCCTATAAATAATGTTGAATGAGTGTTCGCTGTGCATCAAAATAGACCATGCATTTGTATCAATTGGCGCTTTTCCACTGCATGGTACGGCAAGGTATGGCTCACTTTTGGGGCTTTTCCACTGGGTACAGTACCTGGTACTTTTTTTAGTACCACCTCGGTTGGGGTTCCAAGTGAACCGTACCGTTACCAAAACGTGACGTGTAAACTCTGCTGATCACGATTGGCCGGAGAGAATCGTCACTACCTGCGTCACTGAACTTGTGACACAAACACAAAAGAACCGCTAGATTTAAATCAGCACAGCCAGCAAAGGATCGAACGCAACTGTTTTGAAAGAACGCACCTTTTTTTTAACAATCAAAAAGTTTTGTTGTCTGTTGCGAAAGAACAGACGTTCCTCTCGTTGATAGCAGAGGAGCGGATCCAGCGAGAGCTTGATGGTGCGATGCGGAATGAAAAAGTTATTTTTAGGAGTCGTGGCAGTAGAGGCGGCGCAACTATAACGACATGTGAACAATCCTGCCCACTCTAAAGCGGTACTGAACTGCAGTGGTTTCCAATGTTAGGGTTAGGGTTAGGGTGAACCGTGCCGTACTGAGCCGTACCACGCGGTGGTAAAGCGCCAAATGATCGTGTATCATCCAGGTACAGTGCAACACATGGTCAAAGAACAGATGACAGAGAATAACATCAGTGTAGGTTGCAAAATGTTTATTAGGCCACTGATATGGTGGTGAATGTTATTTCATTCATTGCCAGAAGATGACAGTTTTAAAACTTAAAAGGTAACAGAAGAGCATAAAAATAAATAATTGAAATGGTAGTTGGATCTGGCTACTATTGGAAACCTGTGTAGCTGTAATTATCCAGGTGTTCTGGGATTTTTGGTTTCACTGTGCAAATGGAACCATAAACCTTGTGATAATCTTAATAGGTAAATTTACATTTGTTTGTAAAAATGTTTAACTATTTTACATTGAAAACATGAAAGAAAGAAATTTCAGCAACATGTTTTTGCAGCAGTGTATGATTGTATCATAGTTTACAACCAGACAGCAGACAATTCACAACCAGACAACATTGAGAATGTTGAACGGGGTAAGTTAAGAAATGAATCATCACACCAGTATACAAAAAAAAATGTCCACAGATAGGTTTATATAGGTTTATTTCATTTGTTGCAGGCAGTGATGTATTCAACAAATGATAACAACTAATAACAGAGTTTTAAAGCATCGCAAGCTACAAATGAAGAGCACAAAGAACTGAAATCAATGTATAGGCTACAACTATCTGAAGTTTGCTGTGCTTTATTCTAACATTACACAGAATGCCTGCAATCATTCAGTCAGGGACCTGTAAACTAATAAAAACATTATAAACTGTTAGGAAATGATAAACAAATATAGTTTGTGCAACACTGTAAATATATTTACCTTTAAAAATATATATATATATCCCATTAAACCTGCTGAGATACAAGGAGCGTGAACTGAAATTCTCAGTTCCACCTGGTTCGACGGACATGCGCGTCGAACCGTTTTCGGTTTCCGAGATTCTGTTAGGAAATGATGAACAAATGTAGTTTGTGCAACACTGTAAATATATTTACCTTTTTAAAAAAATATATATATATCCCATTAAACCTGCTGAGATACAAGGAGCGTGAACTGAAATTCTCAGTTCCACCTGGTTCGACGGACATGCGCGTCGAACCGTTTTCGGTTTCCGAGATTTTCTGAGAAATCTCGGACAGAAAATCTCGGAAACCGAAAATCTCGTTACCCCGGTTGCCACGCCACAACGAAACTTTGGTCACCAGATTATGTTGCAGTTATGTAACAGTCACGTAATAGCTGGGTGCAGGCACGTGCACAGGTAGGGCTCAACCTGTGCAGAACATATGCCCTTTTTGTCCTTACACTCCGAAGTGCCCTTTTTTTTCTCTTAAATAAATCAATGCTATTGGTCACCGTTTACGTCTGTCTGTCTGTTTTACAAATATATTTAGCGAATGAAAGGTATTAAAAAGAGTTTGTGACTAAATCTTGTTGGATCCGCTCAAACTGTCAGTCAAACCTCATAACTCCGCCCCCTGGCTTGACTGATTGAGTGCAGTGAACTGAAGTTCCACAGCAGAGCAGCTGAACGTCTTGCAATGGTAAATAATATCTTCTTGTTTGTATAAGTACAACGTTGTCTTTACGCAAGAAGCACTAGTATGTCTACTATATAAAGGCTCATGTTTTTTGCATTTGAGGTCTGAGGGAGAGAGGGCATTTGCCATCTAAATTAGTCATAGCCAATAGCCTACACTTAAATAGCGTGTGCATACAGTAGCATTTCATCTTTTATAAAATGACATTTTGGCCAAACGTATTTTACAACAGGAAAAACTGAGCGCCCATATAGCTACAACAAACTTTGTAACCTGTTGATCAAAACGTAATGTGATGCTGCCGTTTTAATGATGGACAAATTGCACATTTGCACACACATTCGCTTGTTAAAAACCCGGCCATAACTGCATTTGAGTTTGACACAAAGCGACTGAGTGTTCCTCGTCAGCTAGGTAAAATATATTTCTAAGAAAATTCTTCTTTGATTTATGATGGCTATCTGCTGATACACTTAATTTATTAACATTTAATCATATTATATATGGTCACACTCACAGCATGGTTAATGTTTACAGTGTTCCTCGTCAGCTAGGTAAAATATATTTCTAAGAAAATTCTTCTTTGATTTATGATGGCTATCTGCTGATACACTTAATTTATTAACATTTAATCATATTATATATGGTCACACTCACTCACAGCATGGTTAATGTTTGCGATGTTAATATGCATGTATTTGCTTGCTAGCTAATTTTTGAATGTAGTATTCTATACTCTCCGCTTATCATTAAGATGTGACCAGTAAAAAAAAGGGGAGGGGGGGTGCCTTTAAGCACATGCCCCTCAAAAGATCTGTGCACGGCTCTGGCTGGGTGTGTAGATGAATTTAGTAAAAGGCTTGACTGCTTTCTTTGGCGTATATTTGTATACTTTTACTATCTAATCAATCTCAGCATGCGTTAATTTTGTGTCGCTATATGTTTGCCTCACTAAGGTTAAATTATGCCTATGTCTTTCTTTGGCCTGTGCTCTGGAAGTGATGTTAATTCTGCTCAACTTTAATTAAACTGAAACTAAACTATATAAAAACGAAATAAAAATGTGTTCACAAAATAAAAACTAAACTAAAACTAACAAAAATATGAATTAAACTAATACAAACTAAACTGAATTGTATAGCCAATTTGAAAACGATATTAAAATAAAACGAATTTAAAAATTCAAAACTATAATAACCTTGCATTGCACCAAACATTTTAATATAATTTGAAAAAAAAAAGTTTAATTTCTGCCAAAATGTTATAACATTGGGTACAGGGATGATGGTGGAGCGTTTAAAGCAGGAGGGGAATTCACACAGCTCCAGTGATCTGTGTGAAGATGGATGAAAGCTGGACAGCACAGGCATGATTCTTTATTGCTATGACTAGCCGGCAAATACTATAGCCTACCCAGTACCGCCGCTCCCTATAGGCAGAGTAGGCAGTTTGCATAGGGCACCAACAAGTAGGCAGTATAAGCTTCCCGCATCTGCGCCCGCGCTCGCTCCAGGCACGGCGCCAGAATTTTTTCTCTACGGGTGCTAAGGGGGGGGCTAGACCAATATGTGGGGTGCTAAGAAAATGAATGATATTGATGACGTCAGAGTTACTTCATAAAGAAATTGTCGTTTTTTAAAAATAAAAGCAGCTATGGTACACACCATATTCAACAGAAGTGTAGTTTTAATTTATATTTTGCCAACGAATCGGCAAATTCATCAAAATAGATATAATCTTAATACAAGTGACCATAAGACAACGAAAAAACTTTTTACATACAAAGGAAAGGCTTCAGAACTGGACAGCACCCATGCATTTAGCATTAACAACACAATACATATTTATATGCGTAATCAGAACTGTACATACTTAATACTTCTGTCTGTTGCCGTGGTTTAGCGCAAATGAGGGCTAAACCGGGGCTATTCAAATTTCTAAAGGGGCTAAAGGCCCCCCTAGCCCCGGTGTAGCGCCGTCACTCGTTCTCATCTCATGTTTGCGGCTGAATACAAATGATCATCATAATTAATGACAACTAGGCTATATCAGGGAAAAGTCATAAGTGCAGTCCGGCGCAGAGAAAAGAAAAAGAAAAAAACCCGAGATGAAGCCCGTGCATGACTTTCAGGTAACTACGTTCATAATCCTGTGAAATTTTTTTGACTGTTGACGTAACGTGTTTTAATGTCGGTAATAATTTCACCGCACCACCAACAACGCATCTGACTTAATATTCTAGTTTCCATGACTTAAAATGTATTGTATAAAAACTACGAGGCAATATATGGTATACCCACCTCTTTATCAGTCGACTTTGCATATACCCACTTCTAAATGTCTAAATCCCCTCTGATGCACATCATTCATTAGTGTCCTGCATTAGGCAAAATCATGACAGTCCACCACATGATAGCTAATCCAATCGCATGTCAAAAAAAATAAATACAAATATTCCCTAAAAACACCCAGTAAAGACAGTGATGCGGTCAGGACCGTGGCGCCGGCTTCCTTTGAAATATGTTTGATATTTCAAACATCGCTCCGTCTCCGAGCCCAGTCAGAGAGGATGCCGATTGCCTACAGTGACAGAGATGCTGCTTACTTCATGCGCGAGAGCATGTCAGGGGATGCGCGCAGAGTGGTAAAATAATAGTTAATTATTGATTACTAATTTGAATCAGTACATTACAACGAAAATAATAGCTTAAACCGGTAAACACCTGTAAATTTTTCAGTCCAAGGATCCAGTAAATTGCGTTCAAACAGTAAATTCAAAACAGCTCTAATAAAGAGAAAACCCAACCGATTTCATCAGCGATTGTGGAGAGTTGAGTCCAGATGTCAGTAAATGATTATTTTCAGCGTGTATTTGGTTTAAAAGCACGAGTGTTATACTGGATGGTGACTGAAGGTGTTTTAGATTATGCGCTGGTCTAGTTATTCTGAATGGATCGTACAGTAGCATGTATACAGTAAGATCAAGACAGCAGGTTTAGTGGTCTTTTGGCTCTGTGGTCCTATTTGATATCGCAGCTTGACTGGTGCTTATTTATATTAAAAGGTGGTGGGGATGGGGGGATAAATTCTGGATAAATTGATTGTCACGATTTAAAAAAAAAATAGAGATCATTATTCTCCTAAGAACAGACAACTAAACAAAATAGCATGTAATGTACTAGAGGTTCTGACAAAATGTTAATTGCTGCAGTCTATTTTTATTTGTGGCAAATTTTAATTTCATAATGATTCTTACTCCGTGAAGTCAAGCAGCAGAAGTTGTGACCATATACAAATACTACTGGCCCATTTTAGGGTGAACTAAATATACAAGACTAGTTTTACACGTCACTGTTTATAACACATGTCATGGGGCATAAATTAAGAGTATACCCACTTCTCCAGGCACCACTACACCACTGGTTTAAATATGGTTTCATAGAATAACATGTTAAAATACATAATGTAATACAAAATAAACAATTTACATTATTACAAATGCCTGCAAAGGGCACCAAAGCCTGATAGTTGTTGTTGTTACACTTACAGGACGATCAAATCCTTGTTTAATATTGACCAAACATTAAATTCAAATATTAATTATTTTTTAATTTAATTTAATTATTAAATTAATTATTAATTATTTTTACTTAATTATTTTTTTTGGCCAACTTTTTGCGATAGAAATGCTACAGCCTCTTTATTTTCTTCAACAAAAACATGTGGACATCACAACCCTTACCAAAATTAACCATGGTTTTATCGTAGTAAAACTGCTTGATTTTATTTTGTGTAATTTCTGAATGCTTGAGACCATAAAATCAATCAGACAACGGTATTAATAAAATCATAGCCATAGGTAACTGTCTAGAGCCACAATTTATAAATAATACAATTGAATTACAATTTATTTATTTACTTTATATTTGATTAAAGTTCTATTTTGACCCCTTATAGTAGGTGTTTTTTATTGGAATTATTTTTATTTAGGTGGAGGGGGCACAACAATACTATTCTGCTTAGGGCACCCATTTGGCCAGCAGCGGCCCTGAACCTACCAGACCGCAGTCAAAAACACAGACAAGATCTACGATGGCGTTTTACTGCCACGTAAAATAAAAATAAATTCATTAATTAAGTTAAAGATATATAAATAAGATTGAGATTTTGAGAATAATATTTTGAGAATAAAATCTAAATTACGACAATAAGTCATAGCCATATTGTTGAAAATAAAGTCGTAGCAATATGAGATTAGTCATAATATTTCGAGAATAAAGGCGTATAGCATTATATAGTGCCACGTAATAAAAAATCTATGATAATGTTTTGAGAGAAAAATAACAAGAATAAAGTTGTAGCAATACGAGAATAAAGTCGAAATATTTTGAGAATAAAGTCAAAATTACAAGAATTAAATCATAGCAATTAGAAATTAAACTTAGTATTTTGAGAGTAGGCCTATTGCGCATGCAAATGGCCCGGACTGGGAGCACCGGGAGAAATTCCGGTGGCCTGGCAACTGATTTGAATATATGTTGGATTATTAGCAGAAATCATAGCATGTCATATTCTTGCAGCATTTGTAAAAAGAAAAAAAAAGGTGTAAGACATTATTGTAATCGAAAAGATGATTGATTCACATGCAGCTTTAACTGAGACGAATATAGCGATCTGCCACATTAAAGAGCATGAAAAACACTGTAAAAAATGGTATGAGCTATCTACATTAAAAATTATGGTAACAATATTTTTGGTAGTAAAAATGGTAATAAAATATTTAGCTTTTTTTTAAGGCTTGTTTTTTAATGCAATCCACCTGAATAAATCATTTAAAATCTCCTAAATTATTTAATCTATGAAACAACAAATTTAATATTATAAGTCAAATGTGCTCATTTATTTTAAGTTGATTCTCAAAATCTGTGATTTTAAGTAAGGCGTGTTTATATTTGACTTTGAGTTATTTTGTATAAATAAAAGACTGTATACAGCCAGACAGCTCAAGCAGGAAAATACTTGATGAATACTGGAAAATAATGCACTATAGGCTAATTGTAGCACATATTGTTTGTACTTCGCTACAAAACTGTCAGAATTTGAGAGAACTTATATTAAAAGTACCAAAAGTACAAATCAGTTGCCAATTCCAACACCTTAACTTATGTTAGTCTGTATTGTTGTCTTTTCTGAAGTAATTAATGTTATTTGACTATTCACAAGATGTTATATTTACATTTCATATCTTCAAATCCATATTGTTTGTTAGCTATAAAACTGACAGAATTTGAAAGCTAATTTAAAAAAATTATTGCAAATAAAAAGCCTTAACACTTTTTAATGACAAAAATAAATTTTCAAAACTGTGCAGTGTGAGTACATCTTTGATTTTTTGATTTTTTTAATTTTAATCTGGATACGTTAGATCGGTCGTGGCCCTGTGTCTCACCTGGTTATCCGTTGGATAAGAAGACATAGGCAAAATACAATGTTTGGGCCCCCCAATCCCCTACACTTTAGGTTTCGCAACCCTTGAAATGGCAGGAACTAACCTCACAATTGTTAATGAGAGGGGGGGTAATTTGTGTGCGTTGTAAACTGGCCAAACCACCTTCCGCCTCCCCCACCCTTTGAATAAACGTAAACATTTTTTAAAAACATTTTTAAGAATCACACAGCAGTAAGTTTTTATTTTTAATATTTTATAGCGTTGGGACCACGTGCAATGCTAGGCCATTTGGTCCATAGATCTTCAAAATGGTTATAATAATGTTAATATTTCGCTTTTAAATAATTTTACATTTATTTCTCAATTTCGCTATTGATATATTTAATTTTTACATAAGATAATTTTACACACTTCAGTTGGTAAAGATTTACTTTGTCGCATCTTGTGGCTCAGTCTTGCCATTGCAATTATTATTAATTTTTTAGACTGATCTGTTTTGACCTGTTTTATCTCACAATCTGTTTGGTTAATTTCTCTAGATTTTTACAGTTTTTCTCGATTGCTAAAACACTATAACCAGGCTTTTGAACTAAATTTTCAAAAAGCACACCCATTTTGCTGAACTATAAACATTATTCCCCTGCTTTAACACAAAACTCTACACACAAATCCCTCCATTTCTCAGTGCTTACACCATGTGGTCATTTAGAAAGCACTAGCATTCAGTACTGTTCACTCAAGTCAGCACAGCTTGAGCTCAATTAGCAAACAATTACCCAGGTGGAAACACTAAGAGTCAAAATTGAACACACATAAATCAGATCCTTCAATAAATAGATAAAAAGGCCCGAATCAGTTCACTGAGCTTTGGAACAATTGATCTACAGAGAAATTAAGGAATAGGTCGAAGAGGAGGAGGGAGAAGAAGGGCAAGGAGACAAGCAGTCTCAGATGAAATTCGAGCCACTTTAGTTGACCATGTCCTTGTCCATGGTATGACTATGAGGGAGGCTGGGCAACGAGTACAGCCAAATTTGAGTCGCTTCACCGTCGCCTCCATCATCAGAACCTTCAGGGAGGAAAACAGGT
>NW_015507154.1:37925-68177 GCF_001515645.1 Sinocyclocheilus grahami
AGTCAAAATTGAACACACATCAATCAGATCCTTCAATAAATAGATAAAAAGGCCCGAATCAGTTCACTGAGCTTTGGAACAATTGATCTACAGAGAAATTAAGGAATAGGTCGAAGAGGAGGAGGGAGAAGAAGGGCAAGGAGACAAGCAGTCTCAGATGAAATTCGAGCCACTTTAGTTGACCATGTCCTTGTCCATGGTATGACTATGAGGGAGGCTGGGCAACGAGTACAGCCAAATTTGAGTCGCTTCACCGCCGCCTCCATCTTTAGAACCTTCAGGGAGGAAAACGGGTAGGTGTACTTGCAGTAAGACTGCTCTGTACAGTAACTTTAGAGTGCATACACTGTTGCTCTATGCTACTGTAATAAAGAAATGCATCAAATTGCCTCGCATTCAGATAGAGTTTCAATATGTTTCCATTTTTTCCTGTAAAAAGGATGTGTGACAGTTACCGTAATGAGTGCTTCTATTTTTGTAAATGGTGATTGAGGATAATCATCATTTTCGAGGGATAAATGCCATCAGCCTCTCCACAATTGATTGTATCCTCCGAAAGCACCGGTTCCGGATGAAACAGGCGTACCGCATCCCTTTCGAACGAAACTCTGACAGAGTGAAAGGTCAACGAGTGGAATATGTTCAGATATGAGTTTTGATATCGTATGAAGTATTGTGTACCATCACAGTATAGTAGTTTATGCTGCCATTTGTGCCCTCTTGAACTGTGCTTCAGGGCAGTGATTTACTCTACTGTGTTTCATGTGTTTTCAGAGAATCTTTGAGATTGAAGGCCGGCCAGTTCCCCATGAAATTATCTTTGTGGATGAGGCTGGTTTCAACCTGACCAAAAGAAGGAGAAGGGGGAGGAACATAATTGGCCAAAATTAGCTATTGTAAATGTCCCTGATCAGCGCGGAGGGAATGTCACTATGTGTGCAGCCATCAGCCAACGAGGGGTACTCCACTGTCATGCCATTCTAGGACCCTATAACACTATGCTCCTCCTTGCTTTCCTTGATGGTCTAAGAGAGCATATGTTCCCGCTGTACCTCAGGGAGCCAGCACAGCCAGAGCAGCCTCGTTACATTGTTGTTTGGGATAATGTCAGCTTCCATCGCGCTGCTCTGGTTCGTGACTGGTTTACCAATAACCCAAGGTTTTCTAACATCTTTCTGCCTGCATACTCTCCCTTTCTAAACCCGATAGAGGAGTTTTTTTTCGGCATGGCGGTGGAAAGTGTATGACTGAGAACCTTATATCTGTGCTCACCTCCTCCAGGCCATGGAAGAAGCCTGCCTAGACATATCAGTAGATGCATGCCAGGGGTGGATCAGGCATGCAAGAGGATTTTACCCTCGCTGCCTGGCTAGGGCCAATATAGCCTGTGATGTGGACGAGATTCTCTGGCTTGACCCAGAACAAAGACTGGATGCTGAGGTGGAATTGTTTTTTTGTTTTTTTTACAGTTGTGCTGTGTAGTACATGAATTTCACATCAGTTCACGGAGCTTTACAAACGCAACAGAGAGAGAACGCTGATTGTTAATTTGCTTCGTGCAATTAATGGTTGCCTACAACCTCGATAGATGATGCTTTTGGGTAACACTTTACTTGAAGGGGTGTGCATAAGACTGACATGACACCTTCATAATCATGACATGACACATGTCATGAATATGAAGGAGGTTTTATGCATGTTTATGACAACTGTCATTAAGTGTCATTCGCTCAGTTATGTAATTTTTAATGCAAATATGACATTATTTGACCTAACCCTACCCCTACCCTTACCCCTAACCATAGCCCATAACAAAGACATCTCAATGTCATCTTTGCATTAACAATTACATAACTGAGCGAATGACAGTTGTTATAAATGTGTCATGTCATGATTATGTAAGTGTCATATCATGATTATGAAGGTGTCATATCAGTCTTATGCACACCCCTTCAAATAAAGTGTAACCTGCTTTCGTAATTAGTTTTATAACCAATATCATTTTTGGTCTGATGACATTCGAATGCTATCTATATCTTGTATCTGAATACTTTGTAACTTCTTCTATATTTCCATGTGTTTGTATTCGAATACTTTTTAATCATCATCTATAGCTGATGTAATTTGCATCTCTGATTGTACTGTTACAGCTTTGTGACTGATTTCCAACTTCGAATGCTATATATCTTGTATCTGAATAATTTGTAACTTATATATTTGCATCTATATCTGATGTCATTTTACACCTCTGTTTGTACCGTTACAACTTTGTGACTGATTTCTAACTTCGAATGCTATATATCTTGTGTCTGAATACTTTGTAACTTCTATGTTTGCATCATCTGATGTAATTTTACACCTCTGTGTTTGTATCGTTACAGCTTGTGAATGCTTCTGTTTTGTATGTCACCATTATGTTTTGTAGCCATTTTGTATGAGGCAGCCATTTTGTATATCACCATTATGTTTTGTAGTCATTTTGTATGAGGCAGCCATTTTGATTTGCCGTCTTTTTTGTATGGGGCAGCCATTTGTATGAGACGGCCATTTTGATTTGTAGTCTTTTGTATGATGCATCCATCTGGTTTTGTAGTCTTTTGTATGGGACATCCATCTTGTTTTGTAGTCTTCTTGTATGGGGCAGCCATTTTGATTTGTATTTCCCCATAGGGCTGCTATCTTTTTTGCAAATGTTATTGCTGTTGTAACTATATATATATTTATAAATAATTGACAAAAAATATACACACATATATATACAGTGGTGGAGGTAACGAATTACAACTACTCACGTTATTGTAATTAAGTAGTTTTTTCGGGTGCTTGTACTTTTTTGAGTATATTCTTAAAGCTGTACTTTTACTTGTACTTAAGTACAAATTAAGCAAAATGTTACTTTTAAATCATAGTTCGTTACTGAGTAGCCTACGCCCACAATTTGAATTGATATTCAACCCTTTGACGGCACTTCAGTAGCCAATAAAGATATCCGATCGTAAAGGGACCAATAACAGCTCTGATATCTGAAGCGGGAAAAGCCGCCTCTGCAGCAGATGAAGAGCTGATCAGATAGTGAGGGAGCTCAGCATAATTTATGGCCTCAACGTTTGGAGAAACAAACTACTATTAACATTAAAAGTTATTCAACAAAACATTATTTAGTCAAGAGCAGTAAGGGATTTTTTCTGTCTTTTGTTGTTTGATTAACATTAATAAAAGACGGCACAGCTTTATTAGGCTGCTGTCACAAGACCTATTTCACGGATCCAATACTGATACCCATGCGTTTTATTTTGCAACTGTTTACATTAACTTAAGACAAAACCGACAGTACTTTCTCAATTTGGTACTCGCAGTACGCGCTTTGGATGTGACTGAGCGCACGCGCCTCTGGAGAGAGCGAGTGCCGATTGGCTTAAAAAGACGTGAAAATAATAAATTTTTGTGACGATGCAACAATGACCGATTAGGCAATTGACAATTCTGTAAACTGTCCCGAAACGCGAGCTAAAGTCTTCTATTGCAGAGTGCAGCAGCTCTAGATGCGTCGATGTGAAGCGAAAGTCAAAGAAGACGCGGTACAGCTGAATCACCTACGCTGTTTTCATCTGATGGTTTGTGTGGATTTATTTACTCATCTAACCTACACGCTATATTGAATAAAGGTTTTGCAGTAATTTCCCTCATTTTAAAGTCGAAAGCTGCGGGAATGAGTAATGTGATGTATGCGCAATCCCGCAACGAAATTCAGGATCTGATTAAACAGAATTCTATTATACAGAGAATTGTGAAATAGATTTTCATGATTTTTTCAAAAACTTTTTGAGTTTATTAATTTTTTTACAAAACTTTCTAGGCCTGGAAATTGCTAACACAGTCATGTAATCGCAGAAAACTGGATGCGAGCTCTCAAATAGACCTAACTTATACAATTGAGTTGCCTGTCCTCTCACTCTCACGACATTGTGCGCACTCAGACTGTGTGAAATCGCGGTCTCTCCGTGCTTTTAAAGTAGAAAGTATTTCTCGTTGCTCCTGGATTAAACTTTGTCAGAAGTTATCAACCATTCAGAATAGATCCACGCCTGGCCGATGAAAATCCTACTGGAAATTGTATTGGCTGTAAGTGAAATGCACCAAAAAGTCTTTCAACAATCAAAGATGGAACTTTAATTTCTTTACAATGTAAGTTTATGCTAGAAATGTTTTGTAATGTGATATTTGTCTGATTTGTACATATAAATATCCTAGTCTGCCTAACTGCATCACTACATTGTACATACATTACAGGTCAAAACCATCTGATGTTCTGTTTATCTAAATAAATAGGCCTAACATACTGTATATGGCTCTTAAATCACTGCTTATAAAAATTCAGTGTTGTCATGTTTTGAACACCTCAAACTGAATTGAGGTCAGTTGTTTTATAATTTTATTACTGACTGTGTACTTGTCTTTTTTTGTAAATTAAATTCAGTTTGAAATCAAATTTGAAATCAAGCTTCCTTGTGCTGTAAGCCTTTGCAACAAAGTTACCCTATTTTAAAGACACAAATGCACAGAATGAGCAAATGTTTAAGATTGAGATTTTTGTAATGGTAATTGATCATTATTTATATGTATGTAAATAAAAGCCTATATTTAAATATGTTCATATAAAGTGAATGTGTCTTTTTGAAATTAAACCAATTTCAAAGCTTGAAATAATGATTGCCTTGAAAAAATGGATGGACAAAAAAAATTTAAATATCTATATGGCAGTATACAGTATGTGGTAGTTTTGCCAATGGTATTGAAAATGATTTGTCGTCATGAAATCAAAAATGATCCTACTTACTTTTTTAGTGCACATTACTAGTCTTGTGGTGAACAATTGAACCATGCAAGTCAATACACTGGGGGGGAAATTTGTCTGCCTTCGCTTCTGCTCTGGAATGGCGTTCTCGCTCTGATGACGTCAGTTTGACGCAGGGGCGTAGATTACGCGGAGGACGCGGGGGACATGTCCCCCCCACTTTTTATAAAAAGTAAATTCGTCCCCCCGCACTTTTTTATTGGAGAGTTGTGTTCACGACATGTTGAGGTTTTAATGGAGCGACGTATATACACTGCTATTGCATTGTTGTTGTTTTTACATTGTATAAAATCTATTGTGTTTGTAGGATTATATATGGACCAATCATAAATTTAATTAGTAAAATATAGGGAAAAAATGTAACACATTAGTATGATGAACAACTTCTCAGCTATCATTTAGGTACTTATTAGCTTGCATACTGGCTTTTTTGAAATAATGGCTACACCCCTGGTTTGACGGCTTTGGGAGAATCCTCTTGTTAAGTCATGATGTAAGGACTGCTGTTTCCGGGTCCAAGCCTCTACTTATTTCACTTGAGAATACCATCTCAACAGCCATTTATGAGCACTATTTGATTAATATTACATATTTAAGCTAATCATTAAAATATTTGCTGTGCACACTACAGTCTCCATGCTCACAATGTCTCAGACACTAATATTTTAGCTGAATCACTATCTGGCCATCTGGGATTTCAGTATGGAGATAAAGGTTAGGGTTATAATTTTTCAGTATTACATGACATCGTGGGTGTATATTAGCACAGTTTGTTGTTTTTTGGGGGGCGTCTGGCAGAGCTTTGGGACCCAGAAGCGGTGAAGCATGATATCAGACATGACATAAGAAGATATTCTTAAAGGGGTCCTATTATGCTCTTTTACAAAGTCTTGATTTTGTTTTGGGGGTGTACTAGAACAGGCTGTCATACTAGGTTGTTCGAAAAACACATTCGTTTTCACATATTTTACATTATTACAACACCTCTCTCCCCAGTCTGGCATGAACGGCTCGAACAGTTCCTGTATCAAATGAAGGCCCGCCTTCTGAAATACGAAATTGTGTTGTGATTGGCAGCTAATGTCAACGATGCTCCTGCCAGTAAAAACGATGCTGAGCGACCGTCGACTTTCCACACCGAGCCCCCTTCTGACGCAGCACCGCCGTCAACTAGCGCTATGGCTAATAACCCCAAACCACGTCCTTCAGGCATGACAGAACCAAGTCGTGTGAACATTGTCTCGCTGATACGACACGGCGGTATCATAAACGGCTATCATGTAACACCTAGGCCTTGATTTAACAGCGTAGAATTGCGAAGGACGATGAATATGCGTGAAATAAGGCCTACGGATTTAGCATCCTATCACATATTATTGCACGAAAAAATTGAGGAAATAGCATTTGCCAGACGTATCGGTGGGGACTCTAGCGTGATTAATTTAACGATGAAAGCTTGAAATCGCCCGTTAACACCGTTTTAACACCTGGCAATAATCACGACATTAATCTTTTTACCGAACAAATTGAAAACATTTTACAGAGCGACGATCAGTTATTGTCCGATGACGTGGTCGAAATCGAAGTCGACATAGCCATGAACAGACAAGGTGGAGTCTGTCGTAAACACAGACTTGCCACTTGATCAGGTGATTAAAAGAAAAAAGCTGAGTTTATTCTGTCCTGTAAATAGGGGTAATAAATTGTGCCTTTCTATCTGTCTTGCACATTTTCTCTGGCCGCAATTACCCGGGAGTGAATTAGAAAGTCGGGCGAAAGTCATTCACAACAATGCAGGATTTTCGAGGCAAGACAAGCTCGGTCTGAATGATATTGCAAAGTTTGAAAATCTGCTAGACATCAAAATAGTCATTTTTTACAGAACGGCCGCATGAGCATTAGAAACATTCAAAAATTCTGTCGAAATTCATTGTAATTCATTCAATTCACGGTGTTTCTTTATTTACACGATGAACATTACTACATAATTCTGAATCTGACGGCTTTCATAGGAGCTGCCTATGTGTGTCAATTCTGCTATAAAGGCTACTCAATAATCCAAGATCACCATTGTAAACACATCTGTAACGTTTGTTTTGACCGAGATTGCTTCAAATATTCTAAAAGAACTGTTCACTGCCCCTATTGTCTATGGTTTTGTAATTCGAAGCACTGTTACGACATGCACAAGAAGACTCCCCCCGGCAAAGAGAATGCCCCTTGCGACGTTATAAAATATTGCAAACTATGTAACAGGTAGAACAAAATTATAGGCCCCATCGATAATCACAAATGTGCACTCTTCCGATGCAGCGATTGTGGGGGAGAACTGCATGACCGAGGGCTGCATTTCTGCTACATACAACCCCAACCACCCAAGGACCCTAGCAAGAAGTATATTTTTTATGACTTCGAAACTCGTTATGAAAATGGAAGAAATGTCGCTAATTTTGTTTGCGCGATCACGTTTGACGGCGAACAATTTTTATTAAAATAATCGTCGCTGCACAAATGCATCACATAGCTATAGTCTCGACCCCTGGCTAGGTGATATAGGAAAAAAAACACAGTGTTGTCCACACGTATCCGACGTAAAATCCTGAACCCGTTTGGTAGAATAGAATCCAACACACCGATGGGGGTGTTGGATATTAAAACGTTTTTGATGGTGGTTGGAAAGCGTTCACAGTCAGAAGCGTTGCCGAAGCTATCGAAAAAACAGCCGGAACCCTCTCGATTTAAACCGAAGGGTGCGTGTTAATGATAGCCATCGCCGGAAAGGTCCTTAACGGTCTTTCAGGCAGGTGATCGCTCGGAACTCAGAGAAAATTAGTGTTACACGCAATTTTGTCCATGATAGCTGTGAGTTGAACCGTTCATTTTCTGTTCAGTAGTAATCGACCAGGACCTGGCTGCGGTTAGACACTTCGATTATGCTGTCAAACACAGCGTAAACGATGAGATTAATAGTAATGGCTGTCTGAAGCGCGCTTTGAGTCTGATATTCCCGGACTTGATGAAACCCGTTTGGTAGAATAGAATCCAACACACCGATGGGGTGGTTGGAAAGCGTTCACAGTCAGAAGCGTTGCCGAAGCTATCGAAAAAACAGCCGGAACCCTCTCGATTTAAACCAAAGGGTGCGTGTTAATGATAGCCATCGCCGGAAAGGTCCTTAAGGGTCTTTCAGGCAGGTGATCGCTCGGAACTCAGAGAAAATTAGTGTTACACGCAATTTTGTCCATGATAGCTGTGAGTTGAACCGTTCATTTTCTGTTCAGTAGTAATCGACCAGGACCTGGCTGCGGTTAGACACTTCGATTATGCTGTCAAACACAGCGTAAACGATGAGATTAATAGTAATGGCTGTCTGAAGCGCGCTTTGAGTCTGATATTCCCGGACTTGATGAGCGATATGTGCTGACCGCAGTCTTCGTCAGGCGTGAGGTTAAAGGCGTAAAGCAAGTAACCTTTCAGAAAATCATCCCTGTTGATAGAGAGCGCCTGATTTTTAAGATGTCTCCAGGTCACGGTCGCCAGCTGATAAAATTGTCGCACGGCAGATCCTGAGGCAAAGTCTGGCTGGAGAGGCTTGGCGGGAAATTGCTGTCCATCTACGTTGACGGCTAGGAACTCCAAATCATAATGTTTGAACGAGAATGGGTTTTTATCGTAGGAAAAAAAAAAACTCTGAAAACCTCTGAAAAGTCCCCATAGGCCTCCCCTGTACATAACGGCTCCTCCAGCATAACCGGGTAGACCGCCGCCAGCCTGATTTTGATAATAGTCGACATAGTCAGCGGCATTCATCCCACATGGGATGTAATAAGCCATTTTTAAAGCACGGATTGTTTCACAGGTCTAAAGTGTAGTTTTACAACGACTTTCCGTAAGAAAATGGTATTTCGCGGTTTTGGTCGTCCTTTAATTCTACGGCGATGTCCGTGATGAGCGACTTGTTGACCGATGCGTAATGGGGGTTTGTCATATCTAACACTGACGGTATCATTGCTTCCCCTCGTTATATGTATGCATCTTAAAAGGGGGACGTACGGATCACCCATTGATTGGTATTCGATAATGTCGGTATAAACATAGATCATATAGAAACCCGCGTAGATATCAGCTGTGATAACGCTCGTTGTAAAATCAGCTTTTTCATGGTTCGCGGAACGTCCTATCATTCCTAAAATAGCGGAGAGTTTCCCGTAGAAACTTACTGAAATGTTGAGCTTTGCGATCAGTTGGGTTTTGTTTTTTCAATCAATCGTAACCGTAGTTGGTGCGATAACTGCATTTATGGCACTGATCACGGTACGAATGTTCTCGTAGTACCCGCCGCTCGTAGTACCCGCTGAGGTCCCTTGATACGGAAAACCCTGATAACTCTTTAAACACAGTTTCACTGGGTTTATTTGCATATTTCTGGGATGGTGCTGGGAAGACGTGCATGCTGAAAATCCCGTCGTCGTCGCTAAAGGTGTACCAGCTTCTAGGATATTCAATCTCAGCAAGGCCTACTTGCCATTCTCCTTTCAGGTTTATAGTTTTCGCTAACCTAGTCTTTAAACTAGATATGCAATTTTCAGGATAAACTGACAAAGAAGAGTTGCACGGCAACGTGACGTAGAAACCGCGGTCATCCATGGTAAACCTTTACTCAAATTATCTCTTTATAGCTATTAAATTTCGAAAGCCATCCTAGCCATTTCACTAAAACTAGCGTAGATCTTCCCTGTTTTTTCTCCCCTAAAATCTTTTCTTCGTAAAACACCACGTCGATGACGTCGCCGTCATAATCAGAGAGTCTGTATACGGGGGATGACGCAGGATACACATGGCGATAGTGAAAAATTCTTCGGTGTAGTTCGGTTCATAGCCCTTGGCGAATGGTCCTCGCACTTTAGAAATCCTGACCTCATCCCCTACTTTATATTTAAATACGGTGTGCTCGTTCTTCTTCTTCATACCACCGTACAAGTTTTGAAATACGGTACCTTCGTTTTCTTTGCCGACGTCTGACGTTCTCATCTTAATACTCCGATGGTAACTGAAGTTGTACCCCAGCATAATATCTTGCAAAACATCTATGTATCTCCGTGAATTTGTGGCTGTTAAAAATCTCCACATTTGGCTTTTTAACGTTCTATTAAATCGTTCCACGACGCTGGCCTTCAAATCATTAGCCTTAGCAAAATGATGAACGTCGTGCTTTTTCATCAACTCTTGAAAATGTTTGTTAAAAAATTCAGTAGCCCTATCTGTCTGCAATTTCTTTGGAATCCCTCTTTGAATATAGACTTGAACGCTTTAGTAACTTTGATTCCGCTCTTATTCTTTAGCGGTCGAGCCCACGCATACTTATTAAATACATCGATACAGGTCAGCAAATATTTATTATTATAATTTTCCTTGGAATAGACTGACATGTCGATGAGATCCGCTTGGAACTGCATATCCACCCCATAGACCACGACTCTATTACGTTTGTAGTTTATAGGGGCTGTTCTGTGTAATATGTACGCATCCTCCCCAGCCAACCAGTCTGAGACCTGTTTATCACTCAGTATCCTTTAAGACGGCATCTTTTAACCGTTTTTTACCTCCTAAAGAACCGGGGTTGCCCGGAGTGTAATAAACTTTTTTCATGATCTCAGACATGTCTACGTTTCAAACCTCCGCAAAAGAATAACACGTACAAGCATCACGTTTTGGTCTTTTATTTAAAATATACAGTGGGTACGGAAAGTATTCAGACCCCCTTAAATTTTTCACTCTTTGTTATATTGCAGCCATTTGCTAAAATCATTTAAGTTAATTTTTTTCCCTCATTAATGTACACAAAGCACCCCATATTGACAGAAAAACACAGAATTGTTGACATTTTTGCAGATTTATTAAAAAAGAAAAACTGAAATATCACATGGTCCTAAGTATTCAGACCCTTTGCTCAGTATTTAGTAGAAACGGTAAAAGAACAGAATTAAAAAATGGTTACATAATGAATGTATGATATAAGTAATAATAAAAACTGATAGAATGATGTTACAGACTGTCTAAACCAGTAAAGACAATTTACACATATCTAATCACATCTATCTAGTATGCAGTCGACCAGAATTTCAACCATTTCGCCGACCTTGTTTTTCTCACTTTTTGAAACAAGCTTCACACATACACCAGTTACATATGTACACATACATAGTACCTCGCCAACTCCTATCCCTGGCAGCGGAAATCTCATCTAGAATTTTTCTGAGCATTACAGCGGGTGGATCGGCCCTGTTAACACACTCGATCAATACATCCCATGTGTCCGTAGCTCTCCTCATAACGTCCATTTGTTTCTTGAGATTTTTTATATGTCTCATTTGCCCCTCGTAATCTTTCTCAGGATCACAAGTGTGCTCGATAGCCATGAGTATCATTTAGATCATCTGCTCTTTATAACGGGGGATAAACACAACATCTCTGAAAAAACTCTTCACGCTACACACAGACCCCATGTTGTGGCAGACACGCTGCTTTGCCAGAGATCCACGGCGTCGTAAATGACTTTCTTGTAGGATTAGTCCAGCAGTTTTCCCTGATTTCTTGCATTTTTGCGACGATGAATGGTTCGTCTCTTAATTCGTGCAGGATAGCGCCAGTAGTCCCTTGACTCCTCAGCTTGTTGTTGGTCATTAAGCCGCAGCGGCGTAGAGTGAAGTTGATAATGGTCTGAAGATCGGGTTTGAACAGTTTGCCGGACAGTTCATCGAAGTGTGAGACAGCAACATCCCTGAACTTTTGCCGCGGTAACTCTCAGGGTGAAACAGCTGCATTTTAATTTTGTTGTATCCATCACGCATGTCACAGCACTTTAACATTTTGTTTACGATCGAAAAAAGAGCGCTCAGCAGATGCAGATCACGCCACTTTGAACAAAAATTGCAAGGTGAAGATTTTGTGATATTCCTTTGTAAGGATGGTTTCCCTACGGTGGTTCTGGCTGTAGGATTGCCGAATGACTAAAGAAACGTTATCAGCACGATGGTATAAAACTGTACATTTCTAGTCTATTACCACCCACTGCCACTTATACCAACGACGGAAATAAGCGCAGTTAGAATAGCTAAATATGTGGGAGAGCGTTGTTATTGAGTGACTATTGTATTGCAATAGGTAGCACTTTAATATTAACCTTGAATCAAGACTAGTTAGCAGATCATTAATAATTGAAATGGTTTAATAACAATATTTTGTTATGGTTACACTTGAATTGGTTACAAAATAGATGAAGGATGGTAAAGCATAGTTAATTGTACCCAACATGTAAAATATTACCTGAGAGAAAGAGATAGAGAGAGGGGGAAAAAGAGGGAGAGAGGACAGAGACCCAAGAAGAGCTCTAACAAAGAAAAGAGGCAGCAAAGAAAAGAGCAAAGGAAAGGAGCCAGAGCAACAGTTACAGTCCTGTTTTATCCCTTCTTTGACCATGTGACTAAAAACCAAATGTGAGACATTCAAACTGACCAATCAGCAGATTACAACTTCACCCACTGGGCAAAAGGTGTGACAATTAGCAGACCCCCGATGTATACACTTGTTGGCCTACAGGCCTTGATCGATATCAGCACTTCTGTGCCTTCAGGAATGCCAAATGGCCCTTTTGTTACTGAAGATAGGTTTGGGACAGGAAAGCAGAAGTCTTTGATACATTTTGACTTTACACCTTATTCAGGTCACCGCCCAAACTACCACTAAGCTTTGCCCTGTCTTCGCAGGCGAATATGTACACGCAGTCGTCCGGGTTCTTGGGCGTGATCGCAGACCACTTGGTACCGGATATTCGGGGCCACCCCATCCCACTCCGCAACGTACAAAGGTTCTTCTCCACAATCATTCAGATCTTTCCAGATACGATTGAAAAATAATTGCCAGTCTTTATCAGGAAATATCAGGCAGGGATCTTGATCCTGTACAAATTCGTTGGTCTCGTCAGACGTGTAGAGCGTAAACGTTCGAGACGGTTTGTGAAATATGTACCCAAATGCCGCTGATCAGAAAAAATTTGTCTCTCACACAATCCGTATTTTCGTTGAGAAACTTTGTCAAATACAGATTACCATTGTACAGCTTTCTCGAGGCCAAAGTCAGATTTTCCATCATCTCTTCATCCAATTCCCTTTTAGGAGTTTTAGGTGAGTATAAACCGTCCATGTCTATGTATTTCACAGCTCTTTTCTGATTTTCCACAGAACTGGCACTATTTATCTACGTGTACCTTGGAATGAAACCAGACACCGTTTGACATGATGATTTTCACATATGGACATTATTATGATGTCAGAGGTCACATATGAATATGATTATGAGGTCAAAAGTTCAAAGTCATCAATCAAAATGACGTTTGGTATCGGGTAGGGACTGCTATGTGGTGTCCTTTTAGGACTAGCAGGAAGAACTGGCAGGCTCAACATACTGCTAGCATTTCCAGGCAGTTGATGTGGAAGCCTTTTTCCGCCTTCGACCAGTGGCTGAAAGTCTGAGTTGGAGGCGTCTGTCGTGACAACTGTCCTTCTGCAAACTATCCCCATGACAACGCCCTGTTCCATCCAGTGGGAGTTCTTCCAGGGGGCCAGGGCTGACTCACCCTGATCTGCAGGCGAACATTTTTCCCAAGAACGATATTCGCTGGCTGCGGAACAACATGCTCTTGGCAAAATTGACCCTGAGTCCCAGGCACTCCAGGTGGCTGAGGAGGAGGGTCCTGTGTGATATTAATTCTGCCTCCGACTGGACCAGAACGAGCCAGTCGTCGAATTAGTTGAGAATGTGGATTCCCATCTGTCTCAGAGGGGAGAGAGCCGTGTCCATGCACTTCGTAAAAGTGCGGAGGGCCAGGGACAGCCCGAAGGGAAGGACCATGTATTGATAAGCCACTCCCTCGAAGGCGAATCTCAAGAATCGCCTGTGATGGTGGGCTATCTGGATACGAAAGTATGCATCCTTCAGCTCCAGAGAAAAGAACCAGTCTCCTGAGTGAGTTTGCGCAAGGATCTGTTTCAGTGTAAACATCCTGAACGACCTTTTCATGAGGGTGTGATTCAGGTGTCTGAGATCGAGGATGGGCCGGAGGCCACCATCTTTTTTGGGGACGAGGAAGTAACAGCTGTAGAAGCCTGACTCGCTCTGGGCTGGAGGAACCGTTTCCACAGCTCCTTTTGCCAGCAGATTCATCAACTCTGAGTGCAGGACATGAGCATCCTTGCTTTGTACTAAGGTGGAGACCATGCAGATGAAGTGCGGGGGTCTTCGAGTGAACTGGAGTGAATATCCTCATTTTATTATCCCCATAACCCATCTCGACACTCCGGGGATGTCTCTCAGATTAGGATGACGCCTGAGACGCCGGGTCCAATGCAATCTTTGGTCGGGGTCCCTGGCACTTAGGAAGAGGGTAGCGTTTGGCCAAGCGAGAGTTTTTATTATCTACAGAAGCTCTTATTGAGAATTAATAGAAGTTTAGATGTTGATATTTGTTTCATTTGAAGTCACCATTGTGGTGGGCAGTGTTTGCTTTTAGTTGGGATCTTGGTCCCTGTACTTCTTGTGTTAGCTTTTCTTCAGCTGCTGTGACTGTGTTTGGAAAGCACAGTTCTTGTGACAGAACAAGCCAAGATCAAGTACTATCTCCATATCTTGTTGGTGATGATGAAATCATAACAAAGTGTTTGTCTAATAACTTTAAAATCCTATCAGTAGCTCTAATGGGGTTTTGTTTTAATGTTATAATCGCGTATCCTAAAACTTGATAAAATGCTATTTTGAGCAAGTGCAGCATGTGGTCACACACAGACATCAAGATTTTGCGTATGATTCACCACAGTGGTTCCAATCAAAACCAAAAAAGCTTGGGAATCCAGGATGTGGAATTAAGGAAGAATCAAGTTTTGTACGATGAAGCCACCCATCATGCATTGCGCAATATGAAGCTTTTTTGACTGTCACCGTTGTTGTGATTCATATGCAAAATCCTGATGTCTGTCTTCAGGATGTGTGATCACTTTAATGCTTTTAGTGCCGATACTGCAGTTTTACAAGGTTGGTGGCTATAAATGCTGAACAAACCCATTTCAACTACTGATGAGATTTTGAAGTTATTAGATACACACTTTGTTATGATTTCATCATCACCAACAATATAGGGTGATAGAACCTCATCTTGGCTTGCTTTGTCACAAGAACTGTGCTTTCCAAACACTGTTACAGCAGTTGAAGAAAAGCTGACACAAAAAGTACAGGGACCAAGACCCCAACTAAAACAAACACTGATCACCACAATGGTGACTTCAAATGAACCTAATATCAACATCTAAACCTCTATTAATTCTCAATAAGAGCTTCTCTAGATGGCTGACAGAAATAAAGTCAGCCTGGTTAGTAATAAGTGAAGCTGGTGATGCTGCTTGTGGAGTTGTTTAAACATCCTCTGCTGAGATCTTCAAAGATTTAATGTGTTTTATTTCAGTTGATTTTACCAAATGCTTATTTGATCATTTGATTTGATCATTCATCTTGTGAACTTCAACACTACTTTCGTGTTTCTTTTAACATTGTGTGATCCTTTTAACAAAGGATTTTGCAGTGTATGTTGTACATTTCAGCATCTATCCAAACAGAGTTTTGTACCTGTAAATGTTTTTTTATTATTTTATTTTATATACATACAATCATGAAAACGTTTCAGTTTTTTATGTATTATTATTGCACAAGCATCTGTATTTAATGTATGTGGCTAAGCGTAGCATAAGTGGCTCAGTGGGAAATGCTGTTTCCTCACAGCAAGAAGATCTCTGGTTCAAGTCCCAGCTGAGCCAGAAACTCTTTCTCTCACAATCTAAAGAAGTGTGAAATCACAGATGCTTAATTGTCTAAAGGTGTAGCTGTGTGATTTACTGCCTATCGATGGAGCTGTGGCTGAGTTGTTGTTGTTTTTTTTGCTTTTTTATGGCTCAGTTTTGGGGTTTCTGGTTAAAGACTGGTCTCTATGTGGTTTACTGAAGGCTGAGATTGGGTAGCACTATTAAAACTTGTTCTGGCCCAGTTCAGGGCTGGTTATAAGTTACTATTCGGCTGAGATTTGGGCCAGTTATGGCTCATGTCTGTAGTCCAGATCTGGGCCAAACAAGGGCCGTAATTCTTTGCTGCATGTGGGCCGAGTGTAACTGCTTGTTTGGCCCAGAGGTGGGCCAGAAGATAATTGCTATGTGGGTAGGGGAGGTGGCTTATCGTACCCTTTTTCTTCAGCACCCGTGAATGGAAGTGAGGGTGGATGAAGAAGCAGGGAGCGGTCCACGATCTGGTGAGCTTGCCATGGACCTCCGGGAACAACGGAGAGGAACGCTAACGAGAGGACTGGCGGTGCCCACTCATCCAAACAGCTGCGGGAGGGCTTCCTTCAGGATGCATCTTGTTTGAATGGCAGGGCATACGTAAGTAAATACGATCCATTTTTATCTACTCTGTTGCTAGTTCTTGTGTATTCGATGCTAGCCTTTCTCTGCAGCGCTACTCGGACCTATTCTGTTTTTCTGACTTGTAGGTTTGACCGATTACAGTGATGGTTCACTCATCGGTTCTGGTTCCAGGCTGGTGATAGCCCTCATCTTAGGCTTGGACACGCAGCCTGGGCTTCTGAGGAAGCCTCCCAGCATCAGGTCCCCAGTATAACGCTGCAACCTCAGGACTTGCGGGTCCTTCTCGTAGGGGCTAGTACTCTTCTGAGTACATGCTTCGCGATATGCTCCAGCTAGATGGTCCGTTCAAATGAGCTCCAGCTAGACTTGGAATCAAGTGTTCGGCCTTCTGTGGGGCTGCCTTGATAAACAGTCTTTGTTGAGTAGGTTTGGCCTCCTCTCGCTTAGAGAGTCGTTCTGCTGAGGCTTCCGCTCACCTGAGCGCTGGTTAGACAGTGTAATCAAGTGTTCCACCCTCTGGGAGGGCCGCCTTGATAAACAGTCTTTGTTGAGTAGGTTTGGCCTCCTCTCGCTTAGAGAGTCGTTCTGCTGAGGCTTCCGCTCACCTGAGCTCTGGTTAGACAGTGTAATCAAGTGTTCGACCCTCTGTGAGGGCCGCCTTGATAAACAGTCTTTGTTGAGTAGGATTGGCCTCCTCTCGCTTAGAGAGTTGTTCTGTTGAGGCCTCCGCTCACCTGAGCTCCATCTAGATGGTGACATCATGTGTACGGCCCTTTTTGAGGCCGCCTTGATAAACAGTCTTTATGTTGAGTAGGTTTGGCCTCCTCTCATTTAGAGAGTTAATCTGCTGAGGCCTCCGCTCCCCTGAGCTCCAGTTAGACAGGGTAATCAAGTGTTCAGCCTTCTGTATGCCACCTTGATAGTTAGTCTCGCTTAGACTATTCAGAATCTGGCAGGTGCAAACTACTAATTTCTCACCCAAAGGGCTCTTCCGAAATTTGAATCGTTCCTTATGCTTCATGCACGTTCTCTGAGTTAAAGCTCCTCTCACTGAGACGTTGAGGTGCTCAACGCTCCATAGATGGTCAGGCTCGTGGGTCTTCACTGTCATACTGCCCTTATGGTTGAACAAGTAATCACCCCTCTGCGGAGTGGGCTGGAATACACTGCGTTCCCTGAAGTAAGAGGGATTTGTGATTCTGTGGAAACTCCTCTTTTGTGCTTCTGCTCTGAGGAGCAGTAAGCTCTATATGCATGAATGGTTATTGGGTCCTGCTATTTCTTCAGATTCTATTGGGTCTGGTTATACGGGACTGACGCTCTTTATCAAGATAGAGAGCATAAGATTGTGTCCAGCTGCACCTCAGAGGGTTGTCTTTGAGCCTGACTCTCCCGATTGAGTGTCTGAGGACTTCTGGGCATCTGTGAGCAGATGCTTCAGAATCTAAATCCATGCTATGGTATAAGTGCACACGCTAAGCTTCTGTGCTCTTTCTAAAATCCACATTGTGGTAAGTGTGCACGCTAAGCACTCTGCACACTTCCTAAAATCTTGTATGGTAAAGGTTACGTACTGTCAGCCTCGTTCCCTTTCTCTGAGTTGGCTTAGGTCCCTGTTCTCGCCTTGGGCTCCACTCAACTAATGTATCTCTGTTGATAAATCATTGTGGTAAGTGTGCACGGTAAGCACTCTGCACACTTCCTAAAATCTTGTTCTTCTCTGAGTTGGCTTAGGTCCCTGTTCTCGCCTTGGGCTCCACTCAACTAATGTATCTCTGTTGATAAATTTCTGAGCAGGGTGTTGCTACTTAAGACCTGTCCTAAAATCTTGTATGGTAAAGGTTACGTACTGTCAGCCTCGTTCCCTTTCTCTGAGTTGGCTTAGGTCCCTGTTCTCGCCTTGGGCTCCACTCAACTAATGTATCTCTGTTGATAAATTTCTGAGCAGGGTGTTGCTACTTAAGACCTGTCGAGTCAGTTCCTTGAGCAGGTTTATTCAGAACCGGTGGTAGCCCCCCTGGGTGACAGGCCAGGGTCTGGTGTGGTTTTTTAGACACCTGGCCGTATCCCCTTAAAGGAATTTCTTTCTTCTGATTCCAAGCCTTGAGCTCTGCCCTAGGCTTGGACCTCCTTGCCCAGCCCTTAACAGTAAGTTCTTTTAGGGTATGCAGCTCAGGCCCTTGGCCGAAGGGGATTATGTCACTGACAGCTGTCAAGACGTCCTTTGGGGCAACTCCCATGGCTATGGTAGAGTTGGTACTTAGTGCTTGCCATGGTTTTCTGGTATGCACTCCCCTCAGCATGGTGGCGTGGGTATACCGTTCCCCATAGCGACCCCTAGAGGACGCAGTTCAAAGTCCCCTAAAAGGGAACGTCTCAGGTTACGTATGTAACCATGGTTCCCTGAGAAGGGAACGAGACATTAGTTTCCTTGCCATGCTGCAGACGCAAGCTTCAGACGAAGAAGTGGATGACGTGTGACCTTTTAAACTGTGATCGCACAAAACACACACACATAAAGACATTTTATTTATTTAGACTATAATCAATCAGTTACAAATGTATCTGGTATATGCATATATTGTTTGTATGTTTCCCTATTATATTAGCCTAGTTACCACTCGTTATTTCTATTAGTTAATCTCTAAATGCTTATATTCAGGTGTATGAATGTATCGCTGGTTTAATATCTTCTAGATGTTTCTCTCTTTACAAACTATTTTCCTCAAACAATGATGTACATTATGTGATCGTGAAATGCATCATACTATTTGTACTATATTTTGGATAAAACTGCACCAATCCTCCAGACCGGCCTGGAGCATAAACATAAACATGCAAAGGGGCCATAAAGGTAGACAACGAAAACTTCTCCTGCTCAAAAATTCACGCCTGGTATTGGCCATTCCACCCAAAAAGTGGGTGTGGATAGGAACTATCAAAAGTCCCTAACTCAAGCTAATCGTGGCTCAAAGCCCTTCTTCTTGAGACTCTTGAGTTTGATTTTCCGGCAGCTTTTAGCTTCAAGTAACTTTGTCGATTCGCTGTGGCCTTTCGTATCTTCAGAAGAACCAGAGGAAAACCTCCAGCTCACTCCTAAAGGAACTCATCAAGAACCTCCGTTGTCTTAATGCATCAGGGACTCTTGTTCAACAACAAAGCCAATGCAAGTAACCGTTTACAACTATTTTTTTATTATATTTGATATTTCAAAAATGTACTTTGATTATTCTCATTAGGTTGTGGTTGATGTGAAATACTGCCATTATTTTGCTCCTCTCTCTCTTCCTTAATTTCCTTCATTCTGTATACAGTATGTGTTTTGCTTAATTTAGTTGTATGTTAGCTATTTATTAAATCCCATATATTCACAATTGATTGTCTCTGTGTGCTGCTCACAATTCAGAGTCACTGAATATTGATCCTTGCTACATGCTAAACTACTGCAAAATATTTCCCTTTTGAGCTAATTTGCTGCAACAGTTCATGCAAGTGCTTTAAACCTTCAATACAAATCATGCACTTGCTGTATAACATATGCACATGTTTATGCTTTGTGCATAACATATGCACAAAGCATGCACGTGCTGTAAAACTTCTTTCCTAGTGAGAGTAATTTCATGCATGCATATGCTCTAATCAGTTGATCAGAGTAAGGCCATTCATGCAATACAAAGCATGCATATGCTGTAGTTAGTTGATCAGAAAAAGATAATTCATGCAATACAAAGAATGTATATGCTGTAGTTAGTTGATTTGAGTGTGCATGCATGCAATACAAAGAAGTACAGCTTCAATACAAAGCATGCTTATGCTGCATTTAGTCGAGTTGAATTTGTTCATGCATGCAATACAAAGCATGCATACCCTTACCAAAAAGTAGTATACTTCAAGTATATTTTTAAGTATACTTTATGTAGTAAGTATACAAATATCAGTGTACTACTAGTATACTTGTAAGTGTACTATTTCAATACTCCTTGGGACTAAATTGGCCCACTTTCTAGTATATAAAAGTATACATTTAAGTATACTTTAAGTATAACAGAAGTAAACTTTGAGTACACAACTAGTTTACATCAAAATGTTTAGTTTGTACTGCAACTATACTAAAAGTGAGCTTATAAGTAAACTGATAGTTTACTAATGAAATACTTGCAGTAGCATTTTTAGTACACTTTGAAGTATAGTCTCAGTAAACTACTAGTTTAGTAGTTTTATACTGCAAGTATACTCGTAAGTTTTCTTTAAGTGAACTTTACATCATACTTTAAGTATACTACTATGTCCCTATTTAGGTATTAATTTGTATATATTTTGTTACATGAATATCTGAACATACAAAACATCAAAAGAACAGGGTATCTGCTTGTAAACAAAAACATTTTATTCTTCTTTCATGCATTCTTTTTTTAAACACTTGAATGTGGATAAGTTTCATAAATAAAAAATAACGAAATAAACAACATTTTGAACAAAAAGCTGAAAAAAGACTATGAATTGGATTCAGAATGATAATCAAAACGTAGATTAAGTCGATCAACACCCCAAAGCTTGACAGTTATTATTACCGCTTCATGGGTCGACATTTTATTCCATAATGTTACACAGTTTTGATACTGTTTTATGTCTGATGATAGTGTTAGATTACATGTGGAGGCATCTGTTGTTTCGGGTTCTTCTTCACTTGTGTTTTTTGGAAATTCTGTACAGAAGATGTGTACTAGCGCCCCCTACAGTATAACAATGAAAACACGGATTCTAGGAGCACAATTATAGCTAAAATATATTTACTTTTTCTAAGTATAAGTCAAGTATACTTAAATGTAATTTTAAGTATATTTCTGAGAAGTACATAAAGCCCATTTCTGAGAAGTACATAAAAAGTAGACTAAAAGTATACTTTCCTATTTTTAGTTTAAAAGAAGTATACTAATAGCACACTTGAATAAACTTATTTTTCGTAAGAGTATGCATTAAAACTGCAGTACAAAGCTTGCAAATGCATTACAAACATGCATGTCCTGTATTTTGTTCAGTTGTCTTTGTTCATGCATGCAATACAAAGCATGAATATGCTGTAATGCTTCAATGCAGTGCATGTATATGCTTTAAATCTTCAATACATAGCATGCATTTGCCCTATAACATGCATGTGCAAAGCATGCACGTGCTGTAAAACTTCTCTCCCAGCAAAAGTTTCATGCATGCAGTACAAAACAAACACATGCTGTAGTTAGTTGAGACTAATTAGTTCATGCTTGCAACAAAGAGCATGTATATGCTGAAAAGTTCAATACAGAGCATGTATGTGCAGTAAAACTTATTTTCCAGCTATAGAGATGTGGCCTTTAAAAATTCATATTTTTTCACGTGGCAGCCTTCAATTCGCCACGCGTGATCACGGAGCTCCCTCACAAAGCATGCATTTGCCCTATAACATGAATGTGCAAAGCATGCACGTGCTGTAAAACTTCTTTCCCAGCGAGAGTTATTTAATGCTTGCATTTACAAAGCATGCATATGAAGAAAAGCTTCAATACAAAGCATACATTTGCTCTAAAACATATTCCTGCGAGAGTTACTTCATGCATGCAATACAAAGCAAGCACATTCTGTATTTAGTTGAGATATGTTAGTTTATGCATGCAATACCAAGACTGCCTATGCAGTACAGCATACAACAGCATGCATATGCTCATTTTTAGTTGAGTTTAGTTTTTTCATGCATTCAATACAAAACATGCATTTGCTGTATTTAGTCGAGTTAAATTTGTTCATGCATGCAATACAAAGCATGAATGTGCTATAGTTAGTTGATTTGAGTTAGTTCTTGCATGCAATATAAAGCATGCATATGCTGTAGTTAGTTGAGACGAATTAGTTCATGCTTGCAACAAAGAGCATGTACATGCTGAAAAGCTTCAATCCAGAGCATGAATGTGCAGTAAAACTTATTTTCCAACTATAGAGATGTGGCCTTTAAAAAGTCGTTTTTTTGGCAGCCTGCTTAATGGCAGCCTGCAATTCGCCAGGCGTGATCACGGAGCTCCCTGCAGGCGCTTTTTCAGATTTTTTAAAACATTGTTGTGCTTCACACAATATCCACCAGGTGGCGCAAGGAACAGCATTCTGTAGTTAAATACCACGGCCAGCTCTGGGTGCGTTTCCCAAAAGCAAAGTTAGCCAACTATAGTCCCGAGTTCCGTCGTTACCAACATAGTTCAATGATTCGGTGTTTCCCGAAACCGTATTTCAAACGAACATTGGCAACGACGTAAACGTACGTTGTTGGAGCCACAGCTCTCGACCTGTGGTTAGAAGCATAGTTTCTTGTTAGTAAGACATGTGGGCTTATATAAATTATACTTTTGGGCACAATAAGCAAGCTAGCATGCAGTACAATCTATATCTTCCATTCTATGTAAATATAAATGCATTTTAATCTATGTATTTTTGCGCGTCCTCAATAAGCACCGTTTTAGAAGAGTGGCATGTGCATAAATGCCTAAGGGAAACCCCGAGTATGACGTAAGCGTGAACCCGCAATTAATCAAACATCAAATAAAGTAAAGCTACAGGGAACAAAAAATATTTAATTAGTCATCAGGTGCCATGTTCAACATAGCTGCATTTTAGAGATCTCTAATCAGGAAGTCGTTTTCTAGTGTCTGATAGTTTAATACATAAAATAGCCTATTTATATTAGAATATCACTTTAAAATATAATTCACACAAATATTTAGTAAAAAGAACTTGGAAACCCCATGTACTGTTTCATTATTTGTAAACGCACGCTTTATTGCGCTTTCCGCAGGCATATGTATGCGATATGTAGGCTACTAATGGCGCTTTTCCACTGCATGGTACGGCACGGTAGGCCACGGTTCACTTTTGGGGGGTTTTCCACTGGGTACAGTACCTGGTACCTGGTACTTTTTTTAGTACCACTTCGGTTGGGGTTCCAAGCATACCGTACCGTTACCAAAACGTGACGTGTAAACTCTGCTGATCACGGATTGACCGGAGAGAATCGTCACTACCTGCGTCACTGAACTTGCGACACGAACACAACAGAACCGCTAGATTTAAATCAGCAGAGCCAGCGAGGGATCGAACGCAACTGTTTTGAACAAACGCTCTTTTTGTAACATCCAAAAAATGGCTTTTTTGTGGTCTGTTGAGGAAGTACAATCTCGTTGATAGCTGAGGAGTGGATGCAGCGAGAGCTTGATGGGGCGACGCGGAATTAAAAAGTTTTTCAGGAGGTCGCTCAGCTCTTGGCCGCACACGGCTACCACCGGACCTACAAACTGTGACTATTGACCGTCGATTTCCATTTTATTTTTTAATTTTCACTGTAAAGTCATGGCAATGAAGCACAAAGTCCTAGTAGCTAACAGTTAGCGGTAGTGCTATTGTTCATGATTTTCTGGAGTTGTTGTTGCTGTTTTACTTTGTGTTGCAGTAATTTGTGCATTCCCAACTGATTGTACAAACTTTGCGTTTCAGACTCATTGTCCACGATCGATTCACTTGCTTTTTCTCCATGCAACGACGACGACTCTTCCCAGCCAGTGATAGCAGCGTCTCCACCACGACCGCCAACACCATCACCATCAACCTCCAGCTGCACGACGACACCGCAGCGTGTGGTCACAGGTATAAAACAAATTTGATGTATTTCATATGTCATAATATGTACATATAGGATATACTGTATATCATTATATACCGTGTGTCATGAATTCCTGTTGCTTACCATAAATACATTATTGGTAGCTACTGTAAATGTAATGTTAGATCATTTAAGCATGTTACTGTACAGTTCTTTCATAAATGAATGTATACAAATCCACAGTAAAGAAAAACCTCCCATTTCGAACTATTTTCTTCATTCTGGACCAGGCAAGCGGAAACGGAGCCTGCACCATCAGGAACATCTTGCGGTGTTAAGAGAAATGCAGGTGGCAGACATTCAGCAACAGGAGCTGAACCGTGCCCAGAGGGAGCACCACTTGCAGATGGCACTTGAAGAGGCCAGACAAGCGAGGGAGCAGGAACCTTGAGGGCAGAGGAACACTCTCAAACGGCTGCTTTCAATCAAGCATTCCTCAACGTTATGGGGATGCTTGTCCAGCCAATGAGTGGCCGAAAGGAATAGAACTCTCTGGCCAAATAATGCCATAGGCATTTGTGTTTTTGCACCTTTTTTTTCATTTAAATTTATTTTTGTTGTATTTGTCTTTTGTATATCCGTTTTGCACTACATACATTTGCACATTGTTTAAAGTTTGCTGCTTACATTTTCACTTACATTTCATGTATATCAGACAATTGTTTACAGTTCTTGCACAAGGTACACTGGCACATTGTTTAAAATTTGCTTTTTATATTGTAATTTAAACTTTATGCCTTATGTATATACTTTTTGTGTATTATATTTTTAGAGTAGGTTTTCCGTTTATATTTTTACCTTTGTTTTGCTTCAATAAAAACTGATCAAATAAGTGTACCTCCTTACTATATTTAATATTTTATGAGCAGGTAATGTATCTCTTGATAAAGACAAATGATTAATGCAATAATGATACAAACCAAGACATAAACAAGGGATACATTTTAAACTTTGAAAAATTTTACAAAAGTTTATTGAAAACTCACTTTACAGAACAGGCTACATGAATAGTTAACTATTCAAGTAACGCATCAGACCTTCATGAACATCCCTGCCCTCCTCCTCTACAGCCTGTGGCACTGCCACCACGGTCTCTGCTGCTGGTGGTAAATCCCAAGCATTCACATAGGCCTCTCCATGACTCTCACAAAGGTTATGTAGAGCACAACATGTCAGCACCATGGATTTCACAAGGTTGACAGCACAGTCATTTCTTTTCACGAGGCATCGCCATCTTCCTTTTAATCGACCAAAGGCATTTTCAACAACTACGCGTGCTCTGCAGATTTTCATGTTGTAGACCTGCTGTTCTGCTGTCAGGTGTCCAGTGTCAATGAATGGTTTTAAGAGCCAGTTCTGCAAGGGATAGGCAGAGTCTCCTAGAATGTAATAGCCAGCAGTCACCCCACCTATGTTTCTGGTGTTAGCTGGTATGTGGTTTCCACGGCTTGCCAACTCCCACAGTGTTGACAGTCTCAAAACCCAAACATCATGCAGGCTTCCAGGCAATCCTGTGAAAACATTCCAGAAAAGTCCCTTTCCATTCACAACACCGTGAAGGATAATGGAGTGCCAGCCTTTACGGTTAAAATAGTCACAGTGATATTCCTCTGGTGCTATGATGGGGATGTGTGATCCATCAATAGCACCAATACAGTGTGGGAGTCCCCACCTGTTCTCAATGTAGGCAGCCATTTCTTTAAACATTTCCTGATCTGGATAACGAATTTGCTCTGGTACCAACAGGGTTTCTGCTGCTGCACAGAACTCCTGAACACACCGACACACAGTTGTTATGCTTACACCAAAAAGATGTCCAACACTTCTGTACTCAGCCCCGGTTGGCTACTCTTTTCTTTAGAGGTACACACACGCGGAAGTTCGTGTCCTGTCTCTCCATCGCTGGACGCAGTTTGTTGCACAAGTGGATAAATGTTTCTTCGGACATTCTAAAGTTCTCCAGCCACTGAGTGTCTGTAAAACCGGGAACAATCACATCCCAAGCTCTGTAATACACAGAATACGCATTTTAATATGTTATACTGGCAGTTAAGTTCATTATTTGCTTTGCGACAGAGATAAACGTTTTAGATGCTTACCCTTGCGCGCCGTCGAGCAAAAGTGTTGTCGTCGTCTGCGTGTTGTTGTAAGAGTTCCCGAACTCTCTTGTATTTTTTAGCTGTGTTTCGTTTGGCTGCCATCAGCCTCTTTTGAAACAAACTCCTTCGTCTTGCAGTTAAAAACATCCACATGCCGAGAATGAAGAACACCATTCCATCGATATGCTCCATTGCTGCGCGCTTGTCCAAGGCTAATTTGTCAAGCCAGAATTAAAACCCTATTTTAGAACAATTCCTCTCAGTCAGCGTTTTGAAACATTTAAAGGCGCTAGAAAATAAAGATTATTATTATATTATTATTATCATGAAATTATTAAATTGGTTAGCTGTAGTTATTTTATTAAAATCCCTGAAATATATAAATGTCAATTACATTAAAATCTGTACCGTTCAGTGCACAGAGATCTGTATCCTCTGCCTGAAGTGCAAACAGGTTGTGTGTGCGTGAGAGGGGTCTTTGATGATATTTCCTCCCCGTTTCTTCACTCTGGAGTTATACAAGTCCTGAAGGTTGGACAGGTGCACACCAATTATCCTTTCTGCTGTCCTATAACAGTCCGTTTGCAGTCTTCTGATATCTGATTTGCTGGCTGACCCAAACCAGACAGTTATAGAAGAGCACAGAACCGACTCAATAACAGCTGAGTAAAACTGTGTCATCTGCACCTGTGTCAGGTTGAGCTTTTTCAGTTGATAAAGTTGATTAATGAACACACACAATTAATGCACTAATGCACTAAGGCTTTAATTAAAAGATAGATCACTTACTAAAAACAACCTATTTATTACTTTTCTTCCTTTGAAATCAAATAACTCTGACTTCATAATGCATTACTGCATTAACAGGAAGATAATTATAGTAACGTAAACCAACTTCAAAGTGCCCAACCAAAGGGACTGCTAATCACTATAATGGGGAGTTAAAAAAAACACATTTTAGGAAAATCAACATCAATTTATGAAGTTAGCTTATGTGATGTTCTTTCAAATATTTCAGTTGTATTGAGAATTCAACATTCAAGATGACTTTGGGAAACGAGTGAATGCAACTAGTGAAAGATAACTGCAGACATGGAGGAAATGAGTGAAAAGTCTATTAAGACTCGTTTTCTTTTCTTCTTCTGCTGTTGTTATGTTGCACATTAGCAACATATCAGTGCACTGCTGCCTCGCACTGCTTTATTAATGTCATTGGTTCCTTTGTGGCTACTTGAATATTTTAAGTAAGTGTCACTCAAAACAGTAAGTAAATTGCTTTATTTGCCTTGAAAGTAGCTGTAACTTAATAAAACCTAGTAAGTATAACAACTAAGTAAAGATAACTAACTAAATCTAAGTAAGGTAAACTATTGGATTTTACAGTGTAGAGAGAGAAAAGCACTGGGGAGAGAACAGAGCCCCGAGAAGTCCAGTGCTGATGGTGCGGGTGTTGGATGAGTTTTCCCAGCCTGATTACTTACAGATGGAGGTGGGTACAGAGCGCTGTGTCAGATTATTCAGAAGGGTATCTGAGATGATGGTGTTGAAAGCGGAGCTGAAGTCCACAAACAGGATCCTTGCATAACTGCATATCTGCATCTGTTTGTCCAGATGTTGGAGGATGTAGTGCAATCCCATGTTGACTGCATCATCCACAGACATGTTTGCTCGGTAAGCAAAATGTTATAAAACTCGATGCTTTATTGCTATGACTAGCCGGCAACTATGCCGCCAACTAGACCGCAGTCAAAAACGCAGACAAGATTTATGATGGTATTTTAGTGCCACGTAAAATAAAATAAATTAAATTAAAAATAAACAAATAAATAGATAGAATTACGAGATAGAAGTGATAATATTTTGAGAATAAAATCAAAACGAGGAAAATAAAGTCATAGCCATATTGTTGAAAATAAAGTCATACCAATATGAGATTAAAGTCATAATATTTCGAGAATAAAGGCGAATTACATTATGTACGACAGCTTTTTAGTGCCACGTTAAAAAAAATCTAAGATAATATTTTGAGAAAAAAATCAAGAATAAAGTTGTAGCAATACGAAAATAAAGTCGAAATATTTTGAGAATAAAGTCAAAATTACAAGAATTAAGTCGTAGCAATTAGAAATTGAAGTTATAATATTTTGAGAATAGGCCTATTTGCGCATGCAAATGGCCCGGATTGGTAGCACCGGGTGAAATTCCGGGGGCCAGGCAACTGATTTGAATATATGTAGGGTTATTAACAGAAATCACAGCATGTGTCATATTCTTGCAGCATTTGTAAAAAAAATAAAATTTAAAAAAATTAAAAAGTGTAATTTGATGAACGAATGTCTCATTGTAATGGAAAAGATGATTGATTCACATGCAGCTTTAACTGAGGCGAATATAGCGATCTGTCACGCCACATTAAAGAGCGTGAAAAACTATAAAAAATGGTATGAGCTATCTACATAAAAAATTATGGTAACAATATTTTTGGTAATAAAAATGGTAATTAAAATGTTGCTTGTTTTTTTAGGCTTGTTTTTTTTATGGAATCTACCTGAATAAATCATGTAAAAAATATCCTAAATTATTTAATCTATGAAACAACAAATGTAATATTATACGTAAAATGAGCTCATTTATTTTAAGTTGATTCTAATAATCTGTGATTTTAAGTAAGGCGTGTTTATATTTGACTTTGCGTTATTTTGCATAAATAAAAGACTGTGTACAGCCAGACAGCTCAAGTAGGAAAATGCTTAATGAACACTGGAAAATAATGCACTATAGGCTAATTGTAGCACATATTGTTTGTACTTCGCTACAAAACTGACAGAATTTGAAATAATTTTTATTAAAAGTACCAAAAGTACAAATCAGTTGCCAGTTGCTCCAACTCCGTAACTTATTATTCATGCATGCAGTACAACTCATGCATATGCGTTAAAACTTCAACACAAAGCATGCATTTGCTGTAAAACTTATTTTCCAGAAAGCGTTACCTCATGCATGCAATACAAAAGCTGTAAATGTATGTAATCTTCAATACAACGCATGCATGTGCTCTAAAATTTGTATTCCCCGAGATTTATTTTTGACGCTGGACAACAATATCAGTCTTAAGTAACTGGGGAATATTTGTAACAATAGCCAAAAATACATTGTTTGGGTCAAAATTATTTATTTTTCTTTTATGCCAAAAATCATTAGGATATTAAATAAAGATCATGTTCCATGAAGATATTTTGTAAATTTTCTACTTAACATATACTAAAACTTAATTTTTGATTAGCAATACGCATGACTAAGATCTTCATTTGGACAACTTAAAAAGGTGATTTTCTCAATATTTACATTTTTTTTTGCACCCTCAGATTCCAGATTTTCAAGAATGCATATGCAGAACAGCTTAATACAAAAGCTGTTTTTAGTAGAGCTGAATTTGTTCATGCCTTCAATAACAAAGCATGCATATGCTGTAATTCTTCAGTACAGTGCATGCATATTTTTTTGAAACCAATACATTGCATGCATATGCTGTAAAGCTTCTTTTCCAGCGAGAGTTGGAGTTGAGTTGAGTCGATTTAGTTGAGTTGAGTTAATTCATGTGTGCAAAACAAAGCATGCATGTGCTCATTTAGTTGAGTTGAGTATGTTCATGCATGAAATACAAAGAGGTACAACTTCAATAACAAAGCATGCATGCTGTATTTAGTCGATTTTTAGACTTTAAGTTGCGTTGAATTTGTATATTTGTGCAATACGAAGCATGCCTGTGCTGTAGCTAGTTGATTTGAGTTGCATACAAAACTACATTTAGTTGAGTTGAGAATGCATATGCTTTCAAACTTCAATACAAAGCATGCATGTTCTGTAAACCTTTTCCAGCGAGAGTTGATTCATGCATGAAACACAATGCAGGTGAGTTAATTCATGTGTGCAAAACAAAGCATGCATTTGCTGTATTTAGCTGAGTTGCATTTGTACATTTGTGCAATACAAAGCATGCATGTGCTGTAGTTAGTTGTGTTGTGTTAGTACCTGCATGCATTTTCAAAGCATGCAAATGGTACATTTAGTTGAGTTGAGTATGTTCATGCGTGCAATACAAAGAAATACAGTTTCAATAACAAAAGCATGTATATGCTGTATTTAGTCGATATCAAT